>NW_022589739.1:13847562-14001081 GCF_004348235.1 Phoca vitulina
GGGGGGGGGGGGGGGGGGGGGGGGGGGGGGGGGGGGGGGGGTGGACAAAGATTAGTCATCAGGGTGGAGGCTGGGCAGAGTGGATTTGAATGGCTGATGGTGACTGGTAGGGTACCCAAGAAAGTCCTCACACAGCATGTGATGGAACTCGGGACTGTTGGGAGAGGAGTGTGCACACCGGCCTCAGGTGTGTGGTCCCTGATCCTACAGAGTCATGTATTTAGCCAGCTCGGAGATGAGCCCTCACTTGGGGGTGATACAAAGGAAGAGACAGCTCTGTGACATCCATAAAGGACCCTCCTTCCCACTATGTTCTTTTTTTTTTTTTTTTTTAAGATTTTATTTATTTATTTGAGAGAGAGAGAATGAGAGACAGCATGAGAGGGAGGAGGGTCAGAGGGAGAAGCAGACTCCCTGCTGAGCAGGGAGCCTGATGCGGGACTCGATCCCGGGACTCCGGGATCATGACCTGAGCCGAAGGCAGTCGCTTAACCAACTGAGCCACCCAGGTGCGCCTTCCCACTATGTTCTGAGAAGATGCCTTGGCAGGTGGCCTTCAATCTGAGGCACAGACCCTGACCCGCCTAACAATGACAGCCCACTATTGTTGTGGGGACACCCAATGTCAGATGCAGATCCACACTGCGAGACTGAGTGTGCCTGCTTCCTCACATTCTTTCCCTTCCTACCCTCTGGCCGAGGTTCAGTCGGCCTTTGCATTGTAGGAGAGTGAAAGAGACGGGGTGTGTGGGAGTGGGGGAAGCTGAGCTCTGGGCAGACAAAGCACAGAGCCGCCTTGTCCACCCCAGCCAGGTGCCATGGCAACCGACAAAGGCCCGATTGTCCGGTGTCCACTGGGCCTTCACGGGCTCTGGGTCAGAGTGTTGGGGGACTGTGTTGGTAGGTTCGGGGTGTGGAGGTGAGCTGCAGCGAGAGAACCAGCCCAGGCATGCCAGAATCTGAAGGCCCCGAGGAGACCACCCAAGCCCAGCTGTCTATCGTCTAGACAGGGAAACTGGAAGAGGGGAAGACTGTGGGCTAAGAGTGAATTAAGAGGCTCTAGCTCAAGTGAGGGCTCTGTCCGTGTGACTGGGGTGGGAGGGGGGCCACCTTTGTCTACCCAAGGGAGTCAAGGGGATCTCCCCCCTTTACAAGAGACTGGGTTGAGGAGGAAAGTAGGGGCCTAATCTCCCCGCTCTCTCCTCATGGCTGGTGGGTTCACTTTGCAGAGCATGGAAGACGGCACTGCTGGAGGCGAGCTCCACCCCGGTGAGCCCCCGTTCGCTCCTCTCCTCCCCACCCCTTCCTGCCATGGAATCATGGGTGACTCAGACTCGGTCTCCGCCTGCAGGAGTTCTTAATTCCCCTAGATGTGAGCGAATAGGTTTGTGTGGACTCCAGTGCGCTGAGTCCTGAGTGGAAAAGGACAGAAGACAGACAATTGGTGCTTGGAGGAAAGAGAGGAGGAAGGAGGTGGCATGTGAGCTGGGGGGAAGGAACTGCCTTTTATCGAGCACCTATTGTATGCCCGGCGTGTCGCGGGTAGTTCTGGCGGCTCCTCGCAGCAGTCCTTTGAGGAGGGGATGATTGTCCTTCTCTGCAGATGATAAGATTGAGCTGTATTCATCCACACAACAAATATTTACCGAGTTCCTACTATGTGCTGGGCACCGTGCCAAAGGGCAGGGATCAGAGGTGAACTAAGTCACGAGATGTAGGCCCTGCCCTCCTGGACTCAGCCTAGCGGGCAGCCGGGTGTGAAGCAACTAATCACAGTTCATGATTCTGTTGCGGTCGTGGTAACTGCTCTGACAGAGACGTGCTGGGTGCATTCAATGTGTGACCACCTTGGTGGCCTGATCCCAGTGGGAGTTCAGACAAGGCTAAAGATGAGACCTGAAGGATAAACAGAAATCGACTGGGTGAAAGGGGTAGGGTGGGGTGAAGGGAACAGCTTTCCAGGCAGAGGAACTGCATGAGCAAAGGCCCTGAGAAAGGTTATGACTTTAGCAAGTTCGAGAACAGAATGAAGGCTGGGGCAGCTAGAGCTTAGGGAGGGAGAACAGGGGAGAAGGAGGGTTGGTAGGGCCAGGCATTTTGGGCTGTGTTACTGACATTGGTTTCTGCTAAGAATACCAGGAGGTCATTGAAAGCTTTTAAGCAGCGGGAGGAGATGAACAGATCAGACCAGATTTGTATTTTTTTAAAAAGATAGTCTGGCTGGTAGGTCGGGAATAGACAACAGGGAGTTAAGAGTAGATGCCAGGAGACCAGTTAGAAGGCTGGGACAGAGTCCTGGTGACTGGCTGGAGGACTGGACTGAGCTGATAAGGATAAGACATATTTAGGAGGTAGAGTCAATGGAGCTTAGTGATTGATGAAAGTGTGGGTTTGAGGAGCTGCCCAAAGCCTGCAGCTCAAGGGTGGCCCAGCTTCGCTCCTCTGCCTGACTCCACATGCTGTGCTTGCTCCTTCTGTCTGTGGCACAGTGGAGCCCAATCTCATCTAGAGAGAAAGTCTGCTGGGAAGCAGCAGAAGACCACATTTGCATTTAGAACCCTTCTTGGGCATGCACCTGCTGAGGGTTGGGCATCATGCTCGTACCTGCCATTGCTTATATCATTTAATCTTCCCATAGCCTTGGTAGGGTTGGTACTTTTAGTCCCATTTTACAGATAGGGAAGCTGACGTTCAGAGAGGAAGTGACTTATCCAAATCCTCAGTCTTAAGTCAGTGGAAGAACCTGTACTGGAACCAAGGCCAGTGAGATTGGGAGGGAAGGGCATTATCTGCAGAAAGAACTGCATGAGCAGAAGGTGGAGAAGTGAGATGTGCATGTGTGTGTGTGTGTGTGTGTGTATGTGTGTGTGTGTGTGTAAGGGCCCGGAGTCTGGCCTGGCGGGATGATAATACATGGAGGGAAAGAAATGGGAGAGATGACCTCTGAGGAGCAATAAAGGGCATTAAGCAGGGAGGACTGTGGCCAGACTTTGGGGAGCAGACTCAGGCTTCCGGGTGGAGGTTGGATTAGACTCTGGGAGTGAGGAGGCTGGGGCAGCAGTCAGCAGCCTTGGCTAACTTGACTCTGAGCTCCAAATCGTCCCCCCGCAGGGCAAATCAGTCCCACCCAAAAGAGGCGGAAGGAGGTGAGGGCTGACCGTTCTGTGCTCTGTGACTCTATGAAGCTACCGTGCCCCTTCTCTGCCTGCGCACCTTCCCGCTACCCTGCTTACCACAGCTCCCTGCTCTGGTGCTCTCTGCACCTCCCACTACCCCCCTTCACACCACCCCTCTGGCCTCAGGCTTGCTCGAGTGGAATGTGTTTGTGCTTCTGTCTCTGTACCAGGGATTGCCTGGCTCTGAGTGTTCATGCCTGTGTGTGGCTTCTCTCCGTCCTGTGCCTGTGTAGGAGGGACCTGCACTCTGTCCCTCCACGTCCTGCAGATTTATACCCCCTTCTGGATGGAGGCTGTTCCAGGGAACACGGGGCCAGGGACACAGCCGGGGGCAGGTGGGTGGGAGGGCAGATCAGAACTGTTCTGTCTCCCTGGAGACTGGGAGCCTCAGCAGCCTAAAAGAGGCGAAGGTGGGCTAATTCTGGAGAGACACTACTGATCCTTCTCTGTGTGACTTTGGCAAAGTCACTACCCCTCTGAGCCTCCCTCCGTTACCATGGGCTGAGGAGGAGGAGGACAACTCTTTCTCATGCCCAGCTGGCAGAAGGCTCTGGTAGGGCCTGTCAAAAGCTCTGAGTTTCTCCAGATGTAGAGGGCCTCTGACACCTCCCTCCCTCCCTCCCCCTTCTTGGGTTTCTGTGGCTTGAGCAGGCCCCAACTGGAGCCACCGTCCCTCCCAGGAGCCGCCGAATTTGCCCCAAGGTCAGGTGTGTGACCCGCTCGTGGAGCCCCTGTAAGGTTGAAAGGCGGATCTGGGTAAGTGGGGCTCAGCCCTCCCTGCCTCCGTTCTGGCCTCGAGGCTGTGCCTCCAAAAGGGCCCAGTCACATCCCTTCCCTGCTCACAAACATTCCATGGCTCCCTGTCACCCACAGGACACCACCCACAGCCCCATTTTCAAGGCCCTCAGGATCTGGCCTGGGCCAGTCTCGTCTACCGCATCCCCCTCCTCCCCTGTGCTCCCAGTGCTCTGCTGTTTGCTCTGTTCTCAGCTGCACCAGACCTCTTCCCTCTTCCCAGGCTTTGCACGTGCCATTCTCTCTGTTGCGAAAACTCTTAGTTTCCTTATTCACCTGACAAACTGATGCTTAGCCCCTAAGAGCCACTTCAAAGGCTGCCCCCTCCTCAGGGAGGACTTCCCAGACGTCCACTCACAGCTGTCTTACTAGGCCTGGTCTCTATTCTCCCAGGAGACCTGGGACTTCCTCCAAGGTAACGACCAGGTCTGATCAGCTCTGCCCCTAAGGTGCCTGGCACCGTGCTGGGTATATAGCAGGTGCTCAATGAATGCTCAGTGATGAGGACAGTCTGTTTTGATCCCTTATTCCTGGTGCATGGAGCTAGGGCACAAGTGGGTCTCAGGCAGTGTTTGTTCACCAAATGAGCGAGTGAGTGAATGACTAAAGGGAGGAAGGAGGAGTGAAAACTCTCTGTTAATGGCATCACTACCATGTATCATAATTTAGCCCATATCTGGCTCCCTTCCCCACCCCAGAATCTCTGGAAAGCAGGAATCGGAGGATGAATCCTCTCTCTGTCCCCAGGGATCAGCAGGGCATGGGGTGGGTGCAGGGGAGGCTTGTCTTAGAGTGCCTGTCCTCTTATAGCCAACTCAGAACTCCTTTTCTGGCACCGTGGTGTTCAATGTGGTTCTGCCTTTGAATCACGTCAGGACTTAAAAAAAAAAATATCCAAACATTCAGAGCCTGCCTCTCTCTGGATGCTCTAATTCTGTAGGTCTGGAGTGTGGCCTTGGAAATCTGTGGTTAAAAAAAAACTTATTCAGGTAATTCTGATGTGCAGAACCACTGAACCCAGAAGTGCCAGGCCCACCTAGGTCCAGTTGCATAGACGTGGCTCAGCTGGATTCTCATTGTGCCTTAGAATGGGCATTTGTAGGAAAGACTGTTCCCATTTGCAGATGTGAAAACTGAGGTTCTGAGAGGTGATATAACTTGACCAGGTCATTTGATTCATCAGTGGCAGGACTAGGACTTCTATCCCAGCGTTCTGAGACCTCCCCCTTGCCCAAATGAGGATATAAGTTTGTTTAAAGTGGAGATGCCTAAAAATGGGATTTAAAAAGCTGTAAGCCAAGTAACAACAGCTTTTCTGAGGGAGGGGATCTATTTGTATGTGACCTCCTGACTGGGTGACCCTGTGCTTGCAAAGGGGCTGGGCTTACAGAGAGGGAGAGGATCAGGAATCAAGCCCTTAGGTTCTATCCATGAGGTCTCTGGAGGATCCCCTGCCCTGTTGCCAGGTGACCCACATGAGTTTACCTCTGGGCCTCCCAGACCGGAGGGTAGAAACAGGTGCCGCAAGGGGTATAAGGTGGTGTTTTCCACTCTCTCTCAGGCCCGACAGGGCCACTGGCTCACTGTGCAGCTGCTGGGCAGGTGCAGGCTCTAGACCTCAAGTTCTCTACAAATAAAAGTGGGGATCTGAGTGCTTGGCTCTCTCTAGGCCCTTCTAGGCATGGAGCTCAGTTCCTGGCCACCCTCACCAGAAAGCCTGATTGGATCACCTTTAGGGGAGAGCACAGTGAGGGAAGTCACTTGAGACTGAGCATTGCTTGTCTGAGCCTTCTGCATTACCCTGGGACTGGTCATTGTCCCTAACTTGAGGTTGGACTTAGAGCTGGGTCACTCACTGGTATTTGACTCACTTGAGATAAATTCAGTCCATTAGGCACCTATCATGTTCCAATGAGGCCTGAATAGACCCCACTTCATGGGGTGGGGGTCTCCAAGTCTGATGGGAGAGATACACACTCACAGGGATATGAACAATGACACTGTAGAGTGATTGGTGCTGTGGTAAGGGGAATCTAAGGGCCCCAGATGGGACCCCATCAGAACCTGAGGTTCAGGGAGGGTGATACTTGGGTTCAGTCTGAAAGATAAATTAGGTAGTTTGATGAAAAATGGGGAGAAAGGCAACCCCATCAAAGAGAAATGGCATGGAGATTTGAAATCACAGGTGTGCTTGGAGAACTCCCCTTTATAGCCAAACTTCTTTTTTTTTTTTAATTTTATTCATTTGAGAGAGAGAGAGCACGAGTGGGGGGTGGGCAGAGGGAGAGAGACGAGCAGACTCCCTGCTGAGTGGGGACCCTGATGTGGGGCTCAATCCCAGGACCCCAAGATCATGACCTGAGCCGAAGTCAGGTGCTTAACCGACTGAGCCACCCAGGCGCCCCTACAGCCAAACTTCTTGAAAGAGATGTCATGACATGTTGATTCCATCCTTCACCTCTCAATCATTCTTCAATTCTTCATAGTCTGGATTTTTACCTCAACCACTCCTCTGAAAAATGGTTTTTCAAGGTCACCCACAACTTCCAAGTTGCCAAAACCAATGGCTTATTCTCTTGGCACTGGCCAAAAAGATGGACAGAAGAGCATATTTAGAAGTTAAAATCATGAGACCTGCCTGGTAGCTGATGTGATGTGGAAGACAAGTGTGTGAAGTCAAGGGGTGCCAACCTGATGTCTTGGTTTGAGTGCATGGTGGTGGCATTTAGAGTAAAAGCATTTATAGAAGAGCAAGTTTGGGAGATGGAATGGTGATGACATCACTTTGGGATTGGAGTTTAAGACACCTGGACTTCTAAAGGGAGTTGGACCATTCAGGTGTGACCCAGTTAGAGATATAAAGTGGAGGGGGGCGGCTAAGAAGAAGGGGCCAGGAGAGAAGGGGATCCTGCCCCCTCTCCAGGTCTGCTCCCCCATGGATAAAATGAGAGGCTTGGATTAGGAGCTTCCATTTAATTCAGCATATATTTATTGGTTCTTGCTATTCATTATAACATGTGACAGAAATTAATCAGAGTCCTTGCTTATAAGTAGCTCACATTTGGGGTGCAGGCAGGAAGGGCCAGGAAGAAAGACAGGAACAAAAGGCACAAGCAGAGTCCATAGAGAACTCAGGAAGAAAGGATTCTTTCTGAAACCAGAAGGGCTTCCTGGAGTGGGTGACTTTTCTTTTTTTTTTTAAAGATATTATTTATTTATTTGAGAGAGAGAGAGAGATAAGGAGAGAAGGCATAAGTGGGACGGAGAGGGAGAAGCAGGCTCCTGCTGAGCAGGAAGCCCGATGTAGGGCTCGATCCCAGGACCCTGGGATCATGACCTGAGCCGAAGGCAGACGCTTAACCGACTGAGCCACCCAGGCGCCCCTGGAGTGGGTGACTTTTGAGTTAGGCTTTGAGGGGTTGATAAAATTCTAATGGAGAGACTGCATGCCTCCCTCCCAGACAGAGCAATGACCATTCTCTGAGCCCCCGTCCCCAGCTCCATGGTGAGGCGACGATAATGTCTGCAGTAACGACTAGAGGAAGTAACACAATATGGACACTTCCCTCAGGACCTGGTACATGATGGATGCTCGATAATACTTTACTTTCCATCCCTACCCTTCCTTTCCTTTCCTTCCTCCCCAACCTGCTTTTACTTCTGGGCCTGGGGCTTGGCCAGGTGCCCCACCCCATGACTAGGAGAATAGAGAAATCCATTGGATTTCTCCAAATGGGACCATTGGAGCGGCTAGCAAACACTAGACTGTGTAGGGAAGTTGGGAGCCATGGAGAATTTTTGATCAGGGGAGTGCTAGCTAGGAGGCCAGGGCAGGAAAATGGGATCACTGGGAGCTGGATGTAGGGGCTAAGGTTTTAAAGGACAAGGACCATGGACCATGTGGGGAGGCAGGGCCTTTATCCAGGAGCTTGCTGGTTCCTGGGGAACCATTTCTAAACTTGGGGAAGTGGTTTTGTGGGCCCAGAAGGACAAGCCGGGTGTGTTGGGTAGGAGACCAAACCTGGGCCAGAGAGTTCCCGGGCAGCTAACCCAGTGGAGCTCCCCAGGTGCGTGTCTACAGCCCGTACCAGGACTACTATGAGGTGGTACCCCCCAACGCGCACGAAGCCACATATATCCGCAGCTACTACGGACCGCCCTATGCAGGTAAGTCTCCCGCCTGGGCCGCCCTCTGCCCCTATCCGGCGCCAGGCCCCGCTCTTGTAGTGACCACGGATTTTCCCAGGCGGGACCCTCCACTGAGCCCTCCCCATCCGGAGACTCTTGGACTAGCGGCTCTCCACGCTCTGTAGAGCTGACCTCTCCTTTCAAGGCCGGCCCCTTTTCACTGGCTGTCCTGCAATACCCGTTTCTGAGCTGGTGGCGACCCCTGGTGGCTAAATGCGGGAACGGCCACCTCCTCCCGCCCCAAGGGCTGGCGGTTGGGAACGCCCATCCTCTGGTGTGGCCTGGAGGTTCTTAGAGATCCCGGGAGTTTCCTCGCTGTTGCACCCTAGATCCGCAGCCCCCAGAACGTCCATGGCAGATTCAAGCTTGTAAGCCCCGGGGAGAGCGCGCAAGTCCTTCCCGCATCAAGGCCTCAGTTTCTCCAACTGAGGTGTAGGAGAGTGGGCTCAGCCCCTTGTCCTGGGTTGGGCGTGAGTCTAGGGGAGGAGAGGGACGAAGATCTCTCTGCTCTCAAGTCCCCAGCCCTCACGGCTCTCTCCACAGGCCCCGGCGTGACACACGTGGTAGTGCGGGAGGATCCCTGCTACAGCGCTGGCGCTCCGCTGGCTATGGGCATGCTTGCCGGGGCTGCCACGGGGGCAGCACTGGGCTCGCTCATGTGGTCGCCCTGCTGGTTCTGAGCCCTGGGACTCGGAGCGTGGACCCTGTGCATAGACCAACAGACCCCTGTTCTTACTTGACCCGGCCCTCCGCTATCTAAGCCCTGCCTACTTCGGCTCCTCCTTCTCCATTAGCTGCTTCTGGACTTGGATCATCCATCCCACTCCCCCACCCTCTATACTGGAAGAAGCTATCATCCCAGGCACAAACATAGTCAAAATCCTTATATCTACTACCAGACACCCCAGGATTTTGTTATAGACATATATGGACATGTTTCCCCCAAATATACCAGGACACAGAAAACACAGCTCATGTGACTTCAAGTTCCCATGTGCTGGAGACACAGGAGTCAGGTTCTTTCCTCCAGCTGCTCCAGGGTTGGTGGGAAAAACAGAAGTAAACAAACACTTGACAAGGCAGAGTTATCCGTCCTTTGACACATGAGGGTAAAGAGCAGAAGAAGGTGGGCTAGGAGTAGGGTTGTTGGCAAGAGTGCAGAGCGGTGAATATCATGGCATGTCCAAGGAATTAAGAGTTCATTTAGGCTGGGGTGAGGACTGGGATCAGACCATGATGGCCCTCCAGGCTAAAGAGCTTGCTGGGTAAAGGCGAGATAGGAGCTTTTCGGAAGGAAGTTTCATGAATGTGCCTATAATGAATATATTGCCTGTTTTGTTAATACTGACACATACTCAAATCCAAAACACTCTCTGAAGTTAGCCCCGTCCTTCCCACTACCACCTTCCTGGGTCCCCTGTTCCTTCAGTGCTCAGAAAACATCTGTTCCCCATGTTAGGGTGCCTGGGGCAGCAACTGAGCTGAACCTGGGGTCCCCTTGCTGGGGGACAGATGAGCTCTGTTTGAGACCTCCAGCCCTAGGATGGTGCCTCCATCAGGAAATGCATTCCTGGTTCCCAGGAACTTGGACCTCTGGCCATAACTGTGGCTGTCACCATCTCGGGCTTTGTCTCTTCCTTCACTCTGGGGGAGATGGCAGTGTTCACCTCTCGGGCCTGATCCACTGGGAAGCCCCACATGTGCCTCCCTGTCGGGTGGCCCAGCAGTCTCTCCATTTGGCTCCCTTCCAATTTCTTTTCCCATCCTGTCCTAACAGAAATGCTAACGTTCCTACCCAGTAGCCAGAGTAGCCTGCTGAAGTTCCCTTGTAGGCAGGGGCTCCAGTGGCCCTGCTGCAGAGACTAATAAAGATGTGATTGGCTCTAGCCCTGGCTCTGGCTTTTTTGTCCACCCCACCCCCACCCCCGCCCCATGGGCCTTATTTCCCTAGGACATCTCAGTGACTCAGCACCTACTAGTGCCTTCTTTGGTGTAGTGGGAAGAGTGTGTGGATTCTGAGGGCAAGTAGAACTGGTGACAGCATGTAACTGAGCAATTTGGGGGCAACTCACTTAACCTTTCTGGGTCTTGCCTTTCCCACCCATAAGGTGATAGGTTGAAGGTGGCCATCCCTGAGGGCTCAAAGGGAGAGGCTGTATCAGGGTCTCTGTTATCTGATCTGATGGGTGATCCAGGTTTGCCCTGTCTACTGAGAGTCTGGTGGTGTAGAGGTCTTTTCCAGTAGGTTCCCATCCTTCTAGAGGTGAATCAATGAGTTAGTCTCATAGAAAGCAGGTGTCTAGGGAAGGAAACACAACCATCTTGCATCAGGCCTTTTGAGGCTGCAAGTAGCAGAAACCCCCTGCTCAAACGGATTTAAGCCAAAGAAGGGAAAGCACTGGGTTATATAACTGAGAAGTCCAGAGACTGTTTGATGCAGGGATTCAAACAGTGTCCCTTAGACTTTGTTTTCAAGTTTGGGGCATCGTTGCCAGAAGTAGGATAAATAGATGAGAACGAAGTGGCAAAAACATAGGGTGTCTGCCCCAGCCATATCCCCAGAGACACCAACTTAGAGGGAGACATAAACACCAATGATTCAATGAGGTAAGGTAGGTGAGGAACATGGGACAGTGGGAGCTCTGAGGAGAGGTATCCAGCTCTGCCAAGGAAATGGGAAAGCTCTGGGACAGGAAGTAGAAATTTAGGATGAGCCTTGAAGGATGAGTAGGAGTTTGACAAGCAGGGAAGGGAAGGAGAGCTTTCCACACAGAAAGAACACATGGAAGAAATGGCATGAGCAAGACTTTGGTCTTGAGAACACTGTGAAGTTCAGTCTGATGTCACAGCAGATTGCATGGTGAGGAGGGATGGTAGATGAGGCCGTATTATAGAGAACCTCCCACAGCTGGGTTAAGGGCTCTTTGTGCCCCTACAGCCTCAGGGCTACCATTTATCATAATCCTAATGAGACCCTGGTTCTTTACACTCACCCCACTGAACAGGGCAAGACAAATACAAATGGATGCTTCAGATGCAGTTTGCTTCAAAATCTCTCCACTAATAGGATCATAGCATGACTTTTTAATCTTCCAGCTATCCAGCAGACAATTATTAAATTATTCACACAAAAATTAAGACATTCTCAGAAAACACAGTCTGACCTAGAGGTGGCTTATGGACCACATCTGGCTCACATATTCTTTTGTTTGGTCAACACAGTGTTTTTAAGAAGTTTTGAATTAAAATGTGATACTACTACATGCCCACCTAAATAGCTAAAGGTGAAAAAGATAGACAACATTAAGTACTGATGTGGAGCAAATCGAAATCTCACATGAGTGTAAATTGGCACAACTGCTTTGGAAACTAATCAGTAAAGACAAGTATATGCATACTTTATAATCCATGAATTATACTCCTCGGGTACACCAAACAGAAATGTGTACATATGTTTACCAAAAAGTAATAGGTACAAAAGTATAAAAGCAGTGGAAAAAAACCTCAAATTCTAGAATAGGTGGATTTATGGTATATTCTATTCACAAAATGGAATGTTCAATGAGAACTAATTACCCATAAGTATATGCAAAATTGGGAGTGAATCAGAAAAATAGAACGAGGGGAATGAAGGGAACATGGGAAAATAGAGTTATACTGTGGCAAGTTTTCTGAATTTTATGTGAAGTAGTACAATATAAGTATATGCTGGTAAGTCAAAGATGCACACTGGAAAAAACAAGTGTTGGTGAGGATGTGGAGAAAAAGGAACCTTCATGCACTGCTGGTGGGAATGCAAACTAGCACAGCCACTATGGAAAACAGTATGGAGGTTCCTCAAAAAGTTAAAAATAGAACTACCCTACGATCCAGTAATCACACCACTGGCTATTTACCCAAAGAATACAAAACACTATTTCAAAGGCATACATGTACCCCCATGTTTGTTGCAGCATTATTTACAATAGCCAAACTATGGAAGCAGCCCAAGTGTCCACTGATAGACAAATGGATATTGAAGATGTGGCATATATACACAATGGAATATTACTCAGCCATAAAAAGAATGAAATATTGCCATTTTGCAACGACATGGATGGATCTAGAGAGTATAATGCTAAATGAAATAAGTCAGTCACAGAAAGACATACTATAGGATTTCACTCATATGTGGAATTTAAGAAACCAAAGAAAAAAAAAGAGACAAACCAAACACCAGACTCTTAACTATAGAGAACAAACTGATGGTTATCAGAGGGGAGGCAGGTGGGGTGGTGGGTGAAATAAATGATGGGGACTAAGGAGTACAGTTATCATGATGAGCACTGAGTAATGTATTGAATTGTTGAATCACTATATTTTACACCTGAAACTAATATAACACTGTATGTTAACTATACTGGAATTAAAATTAAAAACTTTATAAAAAAAGATGCACATTGCAATCCTACAGCAACCACTGAAAATATAATGCAAAGAGGGTGAGTAAAAATGCCAGTAGAGGAATTTAAAAACAGATGCAGCAAATAGATAACAAATACCAAAATGGCAGACCTAAATCCAAACATATTAATAATTACATTAAATGTAAGTGGACAGCGGTGCCTGGGTGGCTCAGTCATTAAGTGTCTGTCTGCTTCGGCTCAGGTCATGATCCCAGGGTCCTGGGATCGAGCCTCGCACTGGGCTCCCTGCTCCGCAGGAAGCCTGCTTCTCCCTCTCCCACTCCCCCTGCTTGTGTTCTCTCTCTCACTGTCTCTCTGTCAAAAAATAAAATCTTTAAAAAAAATTTAAAAAATTTAAGTGGACAAAAAAAACCCCACAGAGATTGTCAGAATGAATTAGCAAGCAAGACCCAACTATATGCTGTGTACAAAAGATATACTTTAAGGGGTACCTGCGTGGCTCAGTCGGTTAAGCGTCTGCCTTTATTATGATCCAAAGGTCCTGGGATCAAGTCCTGTTTCGGGTTCAGTGGGGAGTCTGCTTCTCCTTCTCCCTCTGCCCCTCCCCCCACTCATGCACTCACTCTCTCTCTCTTAATAAAATCTTTTTTAAAAAAAGATGTACTTTAGGGACGCCTGGGTGGCTCAGTTGGTTAAGCAACTGCCTTCGGCTCAGGTCATGATCCTGGAGTCCCTGGATTGAGTCCCGCATCGGGCTCCCTGCTCGGCAGGGAGTCTGCTTCTCCCTCTGACCCTCTCCCCTCTCATGTGCTCTCTCTCATTCTCTCTGTCTCAAATAAATAAATAAAAAAATCTTAAAAAAAAAAAAAAAGATGTACTTTAAAATACAGAGAGGGGCGCCTGGGTGGCTCAGTCGTTAAGCGTCTGCCTTCAGCTCAGGTCATGATCCCGGAGTCCTAGGATCGAGCCCCGCATCGGGCTCCCTGCTCAGCGGGAAGCCTGCTTCTCCCTTTCCCTCTGCCTCTCTTTCCTCTGGTGCTCTCTCTCTCTCTCTCAAATAAATAAATAAATAAAATCTTTAAAAATAAATAAATAAATAAATAAAAAATAAAATACAGAGATAGGCTTCTGTCCTTCTACAGAAAAGATACGCCATGTAAAGAGTAAGCATCAGAAGGCTAGAGTAGCTATTTTAATATCAGACAAAACAGACTTCAAGACAAAAATTATTAGAACTAAAGAGGCATTTCATAAAGACAAAGGGTGAGTATATCAGGAAGATGATAGTAGTGTCACATGAGAGATTTATAGCTGTAAATGCATGCATTAAAAAAGAAAGATCTCATATCAGTAACCTAACTGTACACCTAAAGGAATTTTAAAAAGAGCAAACTAAACTCATGTGCTCTGGCCAAACCCAAAGCTGGCAGAAGGAATGGAGTACCTGGCTGGCTCAGTAGGTAGAGCATGCAACTCCTGATCTTGAGGTCATGAGTTTGAACCCCACACTGGGTATAGAGATTACTTTAAAAAAAAAAAAGTCCACTAAAAATATTAAAAGAATTAAAACAGATATAACTAAAAAGAAGAAATGCTGGTAGATGGAAGGGAATAATACAGACTGTGCAGAGATAAATGAAATAGAGTATAGAAAATAAAATGGAGAAGGAGCAAGATGGCAGAGGAGTAGGAGACCTAAATTTTGTCTGGTCCCAGGAATTCAGCTAGATAGTTTTTTTGTTTTATTTTGTTTTGTTTGTTTTAAATATTTTATGTATTTATTTGAGAGAGACAGAGATAGTGAGAGAGAGCTTGAGCAGGAAGGAGGGGGAGAAGCAGACACCCCGTGGAGCAGGGAGCCCGATGCGGGGCTCAATCCCAGGACCCTGAGATCATGACCTGAGCTGAAGGCAGAGGCTTAACCATCTGAGCCACCCAGGTGCCCCTCAGCTAGATAGTTATCAAACCATTCTGAACACCTACAAACTCAACAGGAGATTGAAGAAAAGAATAGCAGCAATTCTATGAACAGAAAAGCGACCACTTTCTGGAAGGTAGGACTTGCGGAGAAGTGAATCCAAGGCGATATTTGGGAAGATAGACCGCGGGGTGTGGGGGGAGCCTCTGTCAGCCGCTACTGGCAAGTGATAGAGCAGCGGAGCACAAAATCGGAACTTTTAGAAGTATGCTCCACTGAGGGATGTCGCTCCAGTGGCAAAGTGGGGGTGGAACCCTTGCTGGGACAGTGTGGTCTCAGGACCCTCGGGGTCACAGAAAGACCAGGGGTGCCTGAGTGCAGCAGAGCTCCCAGGTATCATAGTAGGGAAGCCGGATGCAGAGACAGAGCCGAGGTGTGGGCTCGCAGCTCGGGGTTGCCATAAACTGTGATCCATGGCACAGTTGGGCCACTGCTCTTCCAGCAGGGACCCAACAAGTGGCAGATCTAGGGAGACTCCCCTTCCTCCCCCAGGAGGAGTGGCACAGAAGCGCACCGCAGGGATCTGCTGGGTTTGGAGACTCCACATGGGGTCATGTACCAGAGATAGAAATGCTGGGTCACAGGCTGGGTGAGCACGGAGTGCGGCCAGAGACCGGGGAGACGGGAGTGATTGACTACTTTTCTCTGGGGCCTCACTGAGGACTGGGGCCCCGAGCTCCTTTGGGGCCAGGGACTGGGAGGCCACCATTTTCATTCTTGTTCTCCAAAATTGCATGGAAAGCTTGCAGGGAACAAAAGCTACCGAGAGCAAACCCGAGCAGATTACCTAGCCTGGCCCCTGACAAGGGCAGTGCAATTCTGCCTCAGGCAAAGACATTTGGGAACCACGGCAACAGGCCCCTCCCCCAGAAGATCAACAAGAACATCCAGCCAAGACCAAGTTTACCGATCAATGAGAACGGCAAAACCCCAGTGCAAGCGGAATACAGCACATAGAATTCATGGCTTTTTTCCCATTATGCTTTCATCTTTTAAAGTTAATTTTTAAATTTTTCTTTGTTTTTTTCTTTTCCTATTTCTTTTTTTTTTTAATTTTTATTCTTTCTTTTTTCAACTAACATCTTATCACTCTTTGAAAATCTTTTTTAATTTTCATTTTTACAGTCATATTCTATCCATTGTATTTAACCTTATTTTTTGTATATATATAAGTTTTTCTTTCTTTAAAATTTTGGGATACAGTGTCTTCTAACAGACCAAAATATACCCTAAATCAAGTGTATGGCTTTGTTCTAGTCTCTCACCTGATCACATTCTCTCTCTCTCTTTTTTTTTTTTTAATTTTTCTTCTTTCTTTTTTCAACCAACTTCTTATCAATCCCTTTTTTAAAATCTTTTTTAATTTTCATCTTTACAGTCATATTCCATCCCTTCATTGTATTTATCCTTATTTTTGTATATACATAAGTTTTTCCAATTTTGGGAGGCAGTTTCTTCTAACAAACCAAAACACACCCAAAATCTAGTGTGTGGCTCTGTTATATTCACCAGCCTGATTATATATATTTTTTTCTTTCTTATTTTCCCCCTGATTTTGGGTCTCTTCTGATTTGTTTAGTGTATATTTTTCTGGGGTCGTTGTTGCCCTTTTAGCATTTTGTTCTCTCATTCATCTATTCTTCTCTGGACAAAATGACAAGACAGGAAAACTCACCTCAAAAAAAAGAACAAGAGGCAGTACTGACTGCCAGGGACCTAATCAATATGGACATTAGTAACATGTCAGAACTAGAGTACAGAATGACGATTATAAAGATACTAGCTGGGCTTGAAAAAGCACAGGAGATACTAGAGGATCCCTTTCTGGGGAAATAAAAACTAAAATCTAACCAAGTAAAAATAAAAAAAGGCTATTAATGAGGTGCAATAAAAAATGGAGGCTCTAACTGCTAGGATAAATGAGGCAGAAGAGAGAAATAGTGATATAGAAGACCAAATGATGGAGAATAAAGAAGCTGAGAAAAAGAGAGATAAACAACTACTGGATCACGAGGGGAGAATTCAGAGATAAATGATACCATAACATGAAACAATATTAGAATAATTGGGATCCCAGAAGAAGAAAAAGAGAGAGGGGCAGAAGGTATATTGGGGCAAATTACACTGGAGAACTTCCCTAATTCAGGGAAGGAAACAGGCATCAAAATCCAGGAGGCACAGAGAACCCCCCTCAAAATCAATAAAAATAGGTCAACACACAGACATCTAATAGTAAAACTTACGAGTCTCAGAGACAAAGAGAAAAATCCCGAAAGCAGCTCGGGACAAGAAGTCTGTAACCTACAATGGTAGAAACATTAGATTGGCAGCAGACCTATCCGCAGAGACCTGGCAGGCCAGAAAGGACTGGCATGATATATTCAGAGCACTAAATGAGAAATATATGTAGCCAAGAATACTATATCCAGCTAGGCTATCATTGAAAATAGAAGGAGAGATAAAAAGCTTCCAGGACAAACAAAAACTAAAAGAATTTGTGAACACCAAACCAGCCCTACAAGAAATATTGAAAGGGGTCCTCTAAGCAAAGAGAGAGCCTAAAAGCAACATAGACCAGAAAGGAACACAGACAATATACAGTAACAGTCATCTTACAGGCAATACGATGGCACTAAATTAATATCTTTCAATAGTTACCCTGAATGTAAATGGGCTAAATGCCCCAATCAAAAGACACAGGGTATCAGATTGGATAAAAAAACAAGACCCATCTATATGCTAATATCAGACAAATTAGATTTTAAACCAAAGACTATAGGGGCGCCTGGGTGGCTCAGTCGTTAAACGTCTGCCTTCACCACAGGTCATGGTTCCGGATCCTGGGATTGAGTCCCACATCGGGCTTCTTCCTCAGCGGGAAGCCTGCTTCTCCCTCTCCTACTCCCCCTGCTTCTGTTCCCTCTCTTGCTATGCCTCTATTTGTCAAATAAATGAATAAAATAAAAATAAAAATAAACCAAAGACTATAATAAGAGATGAGAAAGGACACTACATCATACTTAAAGAGTCTATCCAACAAGATCATCTAATAATTGTAAATATCTATGCCCCTAACATGGGAGCAGCCAATTATATAACCCAATTAACAAAATCAAAGAAACACATTGACAATAATACAATAATGGCAGGGGACTTTAATACCCGCCTGACTGAAATGGACAGATCATCTAATCAAAAGATCAACAAGGAAATAAAGACTTTAAATGACACATTGGACCAGATGGACTTCACAGATATATTCAGAACATTCCATCCCAAAGCAACAGAACACACATTCTTCTCTAGTGCATATGGAACATTCTCCAGAATAGATCACATCCTGGGTCACATATCAGGTCTCAACCGGTACCAAAAGATTGGGATCATTCCCTGCATATTTTCGGACCACAGTGCTTTGAAACTAGAACTCAATCACAAGAGGAAAGTTGGAAAGAACTCAAATACATGGAGGCTAAAGAGCATTCTACTAAAGAATGAATGGGTCAACCAGGAAATTAAAGAATTTTAAAAATTCATGGAAACAAATGAAAATGAAAACAACTGTTCAAAATCTTTGGGATGCAGCAAAGGCAGTCCTAAGAGGAAAGTATATAGCAATACAAGCCTTCCTCAAGAAACAAGAATGGTCTCAAATATACAACCTAACCCTACACCTAAAGGAGCTGGAGAAAGAACAGCAAATAAAGCCTAAACCCAGCAGGAGAAGAGAAATAAGAAAGATCAGAGCAGAAATCAATGGACTAGAAACCAAAAGAACAGTAGAACAGATCAATGAAACTAGGAGCTAAGATTGATAAACCCCTGGCCAGACTTACCAAAAAGAAAAGAAATAAAATCATGACTGAAAGAGGAGAGATCACAACCAACACCAAAAAATACAAACAATTATAAGAACATATTATGAGCAACTATATGCCAGCAAATTAGACAATCTGAAAGAAATGGATGCATTCCTAGAGACATATAAACTACCAAAACTGAACCAGGAAGAAATAGAAAACCTGAACAGACCCATAACCACTGAGGATATTGAAGCAGTAATCAAAAATCTCCCAACAAACAAGAGCCCAGGGCCAGATGGCTTCCCAGGGGAATTCTACCAAACATTTCAAGAAGAATTAATACCTATTCTTCTGAAACTGTTCCAAAGAACAGAAATGGAAGGAAAACTAACAAACTCATTTTATGAGGCCAGCATTACCTTGATCCCAAAACCAGACAAAGACCCCATCAAAAAGGAGAACTACAGACCAATATCCCTGATGAACATGGATGCAAAAATTCTCACCAAAATACTAGCCAATAGGATTCAATAGTACATTACAAGAATTATTCACCAAGACCAAGTGGGATTTATTTCTGGGTTGCAAGTTAAGTTCAACATCGGCAAATCAATGTGATACAAGACATTAATAAAAGAAAGAACAAGAACCATATAATACTCTCAATAGATGCAGAAAAAGCACTGGACAAAGTACAGCATCCTTTCTTGACTAAAACTCTTCGCACTGTAGGGATAGAGGGAACATGCCTCAATATCATAAAAACCATCTATGAAAAACCCACAGCGAGTATCATTCTCAATGGGGAAAAACTGAGAGCTTTTCTCCTAAGGTCAGGAACATGGCAGGGATGTCCACTATCACCACTGCTATTCAACATAGTACTAGAAGTCCTAGCCTCAGCAATCAGACAAAAAAAGAAATAAAAGGCATCCGAATTTGCAATGACATGGATGGAACTAGAGGGTATTATGCTAAGCAAAATAAGTCAATCAGAGAAAGACATGTATCATATGATCTCACTGATATGAGGAATTCTTAATCTCAGGAAACAAACTGAGGGTTACTGGAGTGGTGGGGGGTGGGAGGGATGGGGTGGCTGGGTGATGGACAGTGGGGAGGTTATGTGCTATGGTGAGTGCTGTGAATTGTGCAAGACTGATGAATCACAGACCTGTACCTCTGAACCAAATAATACATTATATGTTAAAAAAAAAAAAAAAGATAGTAGGAAGTGAAAAATGAAGGGGGGAGATCGGAGGGGGAGACTAAACATGAGAGACTATGGACTCTGAGAAATAAACTGAGGGTTTTAGAGAGGAGGGGGGTGGGGGATGGGCTAGCCCGGTGATGGGTATTAAGGAGGACATGTACTGAATGGAGCACTAGGTGTTATATGCAAAGAAGGAATCATGGAACACTACATCAAGAACTAATGATGTAATGTATGGTTACTAACATAACATAATAGAAGAAAAAAAAAAAAAAGAAAAAGAAATAAAAGGCATCCAAATCAGCAAAGAAGAAGTGATACTCTCACTTTCTGCAGATGATACGATACTTTATGTGGAAAAACCAAAAGACTCCACCCCAAAACTGCTAGAACTCATACAGGAATTCAAGTAAAGTGGCAGGATATAAAATCAATGCACAGAAATCAGTGGTATTCCTATACACCAGCAACAAGACAGAAGAAAGAGAAATTAAGGAGTCGATCCCATTTACAGTTGCACCCAAAACCGTAAGATACTTAGGAATAGGGGCGCCTGGGTGGCTCAGTCACTAAGCGTCTGCCTTCGGCTCAGGTCATGATCCCAGGATCCTGAGATCGAGCCCCGCATCGGGCTCCCTGCTTGGCGGGAAGCCTGCTTCTCCCTCTCCCACTCCCCCTGCTTGTGTTCCCTCTCTCGCTGTCTCTCTCTGTGTCAAATAAATAAATAAATAAAATCTTTAAAAAAGTTACTCTTCTAAAAAAAAAAAAAAAGATACCTAGGAATAAATCTAACCAAAGAGGCAAAGAATCTGTACTCAGAAAACTATTGAACACTCATGAAAGAAATTGAGGAAGACACAAAGAAATGGAAAAACATTCCATGCTCATGGATTGGAAGAACAAACACTGTGAAAATGTCTATGCTACCTAGAGCAATCTACACATTTAATGCAATCCCTATCAAAATACCATCAACTTTTTTCAAAGAAATGGAACAAATAATCCTAAAATTTGTATGGAACCAGAAAAGACCCCGAATAGCCAGAGGAACATTGAAAAAGAAAAGCAAAGCTGGTGGCATCACAATTCCGGACCCCAAGCTCTATTACAAAGCTGTCATCATCAAGACAGTATGGTACTGGCACAAAAACAGACACATAGATCAATGGAACAGAACAGAGAGCCCAGAAATGGACCCTCAACTCTATGGTCAACTAATCTTCGACAAAGCAGCAAAGAATGTCCAATGGACAAAAGACAGTTTCTTCAACAAATGGTGTTGGGAAAATTGGACAGCCACATGCAGAAGCATGAAGCTGGACCATTTCCTTACACCACACACAAAAATAGACTCAAAATGGATGAAAGACCTCAATGTGAGAAAGGAATCCATCAAAATCCTTGAGGAGAACACAGGCAGCAACCCCTTCGACCTCAGCCGCAGCAACTTCTTCCTAGAAACAGCGCTAAAGGCAAGGGAAGCAAGGGCAAAAATGAACTATTGGGACTTCATCAAGGTAAAAAGCTTTTGCACAGCAAAGGAAACAGTCAATAAAACCAAGAGACAACTGACAGAATGGAAAAAGATATTTGCAAATGACATATCAGATAAAGGGCTAGTATCCAAAATCTATAAAGAACTTATCAAACTCAACACCCAGAGAACAAATAATCCAATCAAGAAATGAGCAGAAGACATGAACAGACATTTCTGCAAGGAAGACATCCAAATGGCCAACAGACACATGAAAAAGTGCTCAACACCACTCGGCATCAGGGAAATCCAAATCAAAACCTCAGTGAGACACAACCTCACACCAGTCAGAATGGCTAAAATTAACAAGTCAGGAAATGACAGTAGTTGGCGAGGATGCGGAGAAAGGGAAACCCTCCTACATTGTTGGTTGGAATGCAAGCTGGTGCAGCCACTCTGGAAAACAGTATGGAGCTTCCTCAAAAAGTTGAAAACAGAGCTACCCTACGACCCAGCAATTGCACTGCTGGGTTATTTACCCCAAAGATACAAAGGTAGTGATCCGAAGGGGCACATGCACCCCAATATAGCAGCAATGTCCACAATAGCCAAACTATGGAAAGAGCCTAGATGTCCATCAACAGATGAATGGATAAAGAAGATGTGGTATATATATATACAATGGATTATTATGCAGCCATCAAAAAAATGAAATCTTGCCATTTGCAACAACATGGATGGAACTAGAGGGTATTATGCTAAGTGAAATAAGTCAGTCAGAGAAAGACAAGTACCATATGATCTCACTGATATGAGGAATTTGAGAAACAAGACAGAGGATTGTAGGGGAAGGGAGGGAAAAATGAAACAAGATGAAACCAGAGAGGGAGACAAAGAATAACAGACTCTTAATCTCAGGAAACAAACTGAGGGTTGCTGGAGTGGTGGGGGGTGGCAGGGATGGGGTGGCTGGGTGATGGACATTGGGGAGGGTATGTGCTATGGTGAGCGCTGTGAATTGTGTAAGACTGATGAATCACAGACCTGTACCCCTAAAACAAATAATACATTATATGTTAATTTAAAAAATTAAATTAAAAAGAATTTTTAAAAGATCGTAAAAAAAAAAAAAAAAGAAAAGAAAATGGAGACATTCAATGAAACCAAAAGTTGGTTCTTTGAGAAGGTCAACAAAATTGACAAACCTTTAGGGGTGCCTGGGTGGCTCAGTCGTTAAGCGTCTGCCTTCGGCTCAGGTCATGATCCCAGGGTCCTGGGATCAAGCCCCACATCGGGCTCCCTGCTGTGCAGGAAGCCTGCTTCTCCCTCTCCCACTCCCCCTGCTTGTCTTCCCTCTCTCGCTGTGTCTCTCTCTGTCAAATAAATAAATAAAATCTTAAAAAAAAAATGACAAACCTTTAGCTAATTAAAAAAAAAAAGACTCATGAAAAAAGAGGAAAGACTCAGAGGGCACCTGGGTGGCTCAGTCATTAAGTGTCTGCCTTCGGCTCAGGTCATGATCCTGGGTTCCTGGGGTGGATCCCCGCATCAGGCTCCCTGCTCAGTGGGAAGCCTGCTTCTCCCTCTCCCACTACCCCTCCTTGTGTTCCCTCTCTCATTGTGTCTCTCTCTGTCAAATAAATAAATAAAATCTCAAAAAAAAAAAAGAAAGAGGAAAGACTCAAATTACTAAACTCAGAAATGAAACTGGGGACATCACTACTGATTATACAGAAATAAAAACAATTATAAAAGAATACTGAGAACAATTGTACACCAACAAATTGGATGACCAAGAGGAAATCGGCAAATTCCATACAGCCTATCAAAATGATTCATAAAGAAATAGAAAATTTGAATAGATCTATGTCTAGTAAGTAGATAAAATCAATGATCAAAAACCTCCCAATAAAGAAAAGCCCATAACTAGACTAGATGGCTTCAGTGGTGAATTCTACCAAACACTTAAAGAATTATTAAACTCAAAACGGATTAAGGACCTAAATACGAGACCTGAAACCATAAAAATTCTAAAAGAGACTGTAGGCAGTATTTTCTCTGACATTGACCACAGCAATATTTTTCTAGATATGTTTTCTGAGGCAAGGGAAACAAAAGCAAAAATCAACTATTGAGATTACATCAAAATAAAAAGCTTCTGTACAGCAAAGGAAACAATCAATAAAACCAAAAGACAACCTACTGAATGGGAGAGGACATTTGCAAATGACATATCCCATAAAGGGTTAGTATCCAAAATATATAAAGAACTTACAAAACTCAACACCAAAAAACCCCAAATAATCCAGTTAAAAATGAGCAGAAGAAAGGAACAGATATTTCCCCAAAGAAGACACACTGATGGCCCAAAGAAACATGAAAAACTGCTCAACATCACTAATCATCAGGGAAATGCAAATCAAAACCACAATGAGATATCACCTCATACCTGTCAGAATGGCTAAAATAAAAAACACAAAAAACAAGTGTTGGTGAGGATGTGGAGAAAAAGGAACCCTCGTACACTGCTGGTGGGAATGCAAACTGGTGCAGCTATTGTGGAAGACAGTAAGGAGCTTCCTCAAGAAGTTAAAAATAGAACTACCCTATGATCCAATAATCACACCACTGGCTATTTACCCAAAGAATATATAACAATAATTCAAAGGGATACAGGTACCCCTATGTTTATTGCAGCATTATTTACAATAGCCAAACTATGGAAGCAGCCTAAGTGTCCACTGATTGTTGAATGGATAAAGATGTGGTATATATACACAATGGAATATTACTCAGTCATAAAAAGATTGAAATGTTGCCATTTGCAACGACATGGATGGATCTAGAGAGTATAATGCTAAGTGAAATAAGTCAGTCAGAGGGGGGCCTGGTTGGCTCAGTTGGTTGAGCATCTGACTCTTGGTTTCGCCTCAGGTTGGGATCTTGGGGTCATGGGATCGGGCCCTGCATCAGGCTCCATGCTGGGTGCAGAGTTTGCTTGGTAATCTCTCCCTCTTCCTCTGCCCTCCACCCACTCACTCTCAAACAAACAAACAAATAAATAAATAAAATCTTTTTTAAAAAGTCAGAGAAAGACAAATACCATAGGATTTCACTCGTATGCGGAATTTAAGAAACAAAACAAAGAAAAAAAAGAGACAAACCAGAAACAGACTCTTAACTATAGAGAACAAAGTGAGGTTTCCCTTAAGATCAGAAAGAAGACAGAATGCCCACTTTTGTCACTTGTATTCAACATAGTACTGGGAGTTGTAGCCAGAGGAATTAGGCTAGAAAAAGAAATAAAGGCATCCAAATTGGAAAAGAATAAATCATCTCTGTTTACAGATGACATGATCTCATACAGTTGACCCTGAACAACACAGGTTTGAACTGCATGGGTCCACTTACATGCAGATTTTCTTCAAATAAATACAGTACAGTACTGTAAATATATGTTCTCTTCCTTATGATTTTAACATTTTCTTTTCTCTAGCTTACCTTATTGTAAGAATACAACATATAATACCAACAACATGAAAAATATGTGTTAATTGGCTATGTTATTGGTATGGCTTCTGGTCAACAGTATTTGTAGTTAAGTTTTTGGGGACTCAAAAGTTATATGCAGATTTGCTTTAATTCCAATATAGTTAACATGCAGTGTTATATTGGTTTCAGGTGTACAATATAGTGATTCAGTAATTCTGTACACTACCCAGTGCTCATCACCACAAGGGCACTCCTTAATCCCCAACGCCTGTTTCACCCATTACCTCACCCACCTCCCCTCTGATAACCATCAGTTTGTTTTCTATAGATAAGTCTGGTTTTTTGTTTCTTTTTTTGTTTCTTTTGTTTCTTAAATTCCACATATGAGTGATATCATATGGTATTTGTCTTTCTCTAATTTCACTTAGCATTTTATTCTCTAGTTCCATCCATGTTGTTGCAAATGGCAAGATTTCATTCTTTTTATGGCTAATATTCCATTGTATGTATGTATGTGTGTGTGTGTATATATATATATATATATATACATATACATATATATATCTCATATGTATCGCTTCTTTATCCATTCATCTGTTGATGGACACTTAGGCTGCTTCCATAGTTTAGCTATTGTAAATCATGCTGCAATAAACATAGGGGTACCTGTATCCCTTTGAATTAGTGTTTTCGTATTCTTTTGGTAAATAGGCAGTAGTGCAATTACTGGATCACAAGGAGTTCTATTTTTAACTTTTTGAGGAAATTCCATACTGTCTTCCACAGTAGTTGCACCAGTTTGCATTCCTACCAGCAGTGCATGAGGGTTCCTTTTTCTCCACATCCTCACCAACACTTGTTTCTTATATGCAGATTTTTGACTGCAGAGTCAGTGCACTTAACCCCTGCATTGTTCAAGGGTCAACTGTATGTTAAAAACCCTAAATATTCCACAAAAAAATTGTTAGACCTAACAAGACAAATTTAGCAAAGTTGCAGGATATAAAATCAACATAAAAATCAGTTGCACTTTATACACTAGCACTGAACAATCCAAAAAGGAAATTAAAAAGATTCCACTTAAAATAGCACCAAAAGGAATAAAATACTTAGGAATAAACCTAACAACCAAGGATGTGAAAGACTTGTATGCTGAAAACTAAGACACTGCTGAAAGCAGTTAAAGATGTGAATAAATGCAATGTGTTATGGTCTGAATGTTTGTCTACCTCAAAACTCACACATTGAAATCTTAATCCCCCGAAGGTGATGGTATTCCTAGGTGGGGCTTAGGGAGGTCCTTAAATCATGAGGGTGGAGCCCTCATGAACGGGATTAGTGACTTTATAAAAGAGGCTCCACAGAGATCCCTTGCCCTTTCTGCCATGTGAGTATACCACAAGAAGTCTGTGACCCAAGAGGCCTCACATGACTATGCTGGCACCCTAATTTCATCGGACTTCTGGGCTCCATCGGACTTCTGAGCAATAAATATCTGCTGCTTATAAGCTACCCAGTCTGTGGTATTTTCTTAGAGCAGCCCGAAAGGACTAAGAAAAATTGGTACCAAGAAGTGGGATTGTTCCTAAAACCAATACCTAAAAATGTGGAAGTGGCTTTGGAACTTGGTAATGGGCTGAGGTTGGAAGAGTTTGGAGGTGCATGCTAGAAAAAGCCTACATTGATTGCCGTGAATGGATTGTTAAGGATAATTCTCTTGATGGCTCAGGAGAAGATGAGAGCTATAGAGAAAGCTTCAATCTTAGAGAACACTTAAGCAGTTGTGACCAGAGTAGTGGTAGAAATACGGATGGAAAAGGCCATTCTGATGAGGTCTCTGACAGAGAAAAGGCAATCCTTAATATAAGGTGCCCAAGAGCTTGGCTGAATTGTGTTCATGTCCTAGTTTTTTGTGGAAGGTAGAACTTGTGAGTGATGAATTGATATTTGGCTGAAGGAATTTCTAAGCAAAATGCTGAAGGAGTAGCTTGACTTCTCTTGAATGCTTACAGTAAAATGTAAGAGAGAAATGATTTAAAGGTGGAATTATTTTTTAATTGCAGAATTGACATACACTATTATAAGTTTCAGGTGTACAACATAGTGATTCAACAATCATATGCATTACAAAATGCTCACAAATGTGGTTACCATCTGTCATCATACTAAGTTATTACAATATTATTGACTATATTTCCTACCCTGTACTTTTCATCCCTGTGAATTACTTTATAACTTAAAGTTTGTATTTCTTAATCCCATTCAACTCTTTTGCCTATCCCCCAAACAAGTTTGTTTTACATTTATATCTACTTCTGTTTTTTATTTGAAGTATAATTGACATATAGTGTTATATTAGTTTCAGAGTACACTTATCGTGATGAGCACTAAGTAATGATTCAACAATTCCTAAAGGGGGAATTCTTAATCAAAAGGAAAACAGAAATTTAAAATTTAGAAAACTCTCAGCCTATCAGTATTGAAAGAATAAGAAAGCTAATTTCTGGAGAGTACACGAAGGGTGCGGCCAGATTTGCTAAGATTGGTGTGAGACTACCATCTCACAGAAGCTAAGAACTGGCTGGCCATCTGAACAGAAGCCAGGACCTATTCTCCAAAGCAATAAAAGTATGACTTCTAAGGCATTTCAGAAATCTTCAGGGCTGGCCCTCCCATTGCAGTTGCAGATAGCATGGGCCTGCAGGGCAGAAGGATTTCAAAGGAGAAGATCTCCAACGCCGGGCACCCCTTCACATAGCAGGCTCTGCTCCCCAAATTCTGGCGCATAGCACTTCAGCTGCCTTAGGAGTAGGGCAGGCTCAGTGGGATCCCCTTCAGAGGGCACAAATGATAAATCTTGGTAGCATCCACAGTGCCAGGTGTGACTATCTTCACATAATTTCCAAAGGACGGATCGTCCAGGAGCCTGTGGTATGCAACCCAGATTGAGGTCTGCTTCGGAGTCAGGCCGTAGCAGACAACTCCCACTAGGGCGATGCCATGGGGGCAGGGCTACGTTCAAAACACCAAACCAGTAGAGACACTGGGGTGAGATTCCACCTCCAGAGAGCCACAGGTACCCGACTCCAACCTATGAGAACTGGGGCAGAGCCACCCATTATTCCAGAATGCAGAACCCTGCCTCAGTGTGCCTTAACGTTTTGGACTTGCTAGGAACCTATTACTCCTTTTTTTCTATTTCTCCCTTTTGGATTGGGAGTGTTCATCCTATGCCTGTCCCATCACTGTATTTTGGAAGCACATTGACTTCCCCAGGTTCACAACTGGAGACCCATTGCCTTAGGATGAATCTGCCTTGAGTCTCACCCATATCTGATTTTTTATTTTTAGAAGATTTTATTTATTTATTTGACAGAGAGAGACACAGCAAGAGAGGGAACACAAGCAGGGGGAGTGGGAGAGGGAGAAGCAAGCTTCCCGCCAAGAAGGGAGCCCGATGCGGGGCTCGGTCCCAGGACTGTGGGATCATGACCTGAGCCCCCAAAGCAGACGCTTAACGACTGAGCCACCCAGGCACCCCTCACCCATATCTGATTTAGAGGAGATTTTGGAGACTCTGAAGTTGATACTGGAACAGGTTAAGACTTTGGGGGCCTTTCGGATGGAATCAATGTATTTTGCATATGAGGACATGAATTTTGGGATCAGAGGCATAATGTTATGGTGTGAATGTTTGTGTCCCTCCAAAATTCATATACTGAAATCCTCCCAAAGGTGATGGTTTAGTAGGTGGGGCTTGGGAGGTGCTAACATCATGAGGGTGAAGCCCCCATGAATGGTATTAGTGCCTTTATAAAAGGGGCTCCAGGCTCCAGAGAGATCCCTCGCTCCTTCCACCACATAAGAACACAGCAAGGAGCTAGCAACGAATCAGGAAAAGGGCCCTCACCAGAAGGTGACCGTGCTAGTGCCTTGCTTTTGGACTTTGCAGCCTCCAGAGCTATATGGGTAATAAATTTCTGTTGTTTATTAGTTACCCAGTCTGGTATTTTATCACAGCCCAAATGAACTAAGACAGAAGGACATCTTGTGTTCACGGACTGGAGGATTTAATAGCAAGATAACAATACTACCCAAAGCAATCAGAACAAGTTGCAGTACTCACATTTCCAGACTTCTAAACTTACTACAAAGCAACAGTAATCAAAACAGTATAGTACCGGCATAAGGACAGACATAGAGACGAATAGAACAGAATAGACAACCCAGAAATAAACTCTTACATATATGGACAATTGATTTTCAACAAGAGTGCCAAGACCATTCATTCAATGGGGAAAGGACAGTCTTTTTGACAAATGTTGCTGGGGAAAAGATATCCACATGCAAAAGAATAAAGTTGGGCCCTTATCTTACACAGTATACAAAATTAACTCAAAATGGATCAAAGACTTAAACCCAAGAGCTAAAAGTATAAAACTCATAAAATAAAACATAGGAGAAAATCTTTATGACATTGATTTGGCAATGATTTCTTACATATAACACCAAAAGCACAGGCAGAAAAAAGAAAAGAATAACTGAATGATCAAAATTTAAAACTTTTGTGCATCAAAGGACTCTAGTGAAAAGACAACCCACAGAATAAGATGAAATATTTGTAAATCCATAGATCTATTACAGAATTAATATCTAAAGAACTCCTATAACTCAACAACACAATAAGCAACCCAATTTAAAAATGGGCAAAGGACTTAGACATTTCTCCAAAGAAATTCTACAAATGGCCAGGAAGCATGTTTAACATTACTAGTCATCAGGGAAATGCAAATCAAAATCACCATGAAATAGGTATCACTATACACCCATAAGGATGACTATTACCCAAAAAATCAGAACATAAAAGGTGTTGATGAGGATGTGGAAAAACTGGAACCCTCACACAGTCATTGCTGGTGGGAATGTAAAATGGTGCAGCTGCTGCGGAAAGTAGTTTGGCATTTCCTCAAAAAGATACATAAACATAGAATTATATGATCCAGCAATTCTACCTCTAGGTAGAATAAAAAAAAAACTGAAAAATAGGGACTCAAACAGGTACTTGTATACCAATATTCTTGGCAGCATTATTTAAAACAGCCAGAAGGTGGAAACAAACCAAGTGTCTACCAACAGATGAATGTGGAAACAAAATGTAGTATATACATAATTTGGACTTTTATTCCGCCATAAAAAGGAATGAAATTCTGATACATCCTACAACATGGATGAACACTGAAAACATGTTAAGTGAAAGAAGCCCGATACAAAGGACAAATACTGTATAATTCCATTTACACGTGGTACCTAGAATAGGCAAATTCAGAGACAGAAAGCAGAATAGAGATTACTAGGGGCTGAAATTGAGAGTTTTGATTAGTTTACACTTCCTAGAATTTTACATAAATGAAAACATAAAATATGTACTTTTTGGTCCAACTTTTTTCACTTAGGTTATATTGAGATTCATGCATTAACAGTTTATTCTGCTTCACTGCATATGCCATGTATCATGTTTATATATTCACCTTTTGATGGACATTTGGGTTGTTCCCAGTTCTTGGCTAATACAAGCTATGAATATCTGTGTGCAAGTCTTCGTATAGACACATGCTTTCATTTCTTTTTTTTTTTTAATGATTTTATTTATTTGACGGAGACATAGCGAGAGAGGGAACACAAGCAGGGGGAGTGGGAAAGGGAGAAGCAGGCTTTCCGCTGAGCAGGAGCCCAATGTGGGGCTCGATCCCAGGACCCTGGGATCATGACCTGAGCCCGAAGGCAGATGTTTAACGACTGAGCCACCCAGGCGCCCCACATGCTTTCATTTCTTGTGGGTAAAAGTGTATGTTTAACTTTCTAAAAAACTGCCAAACTGTTTTTTCACAATCTCATACTAGCTGTGTATGAGAGTTCCAGTTGCTCATCTTCACCTACACTTGATAAGGTCAATCTTTTAAAATTTGTCTTTCTAAATATGTGCGTAGTGGTGTTTTGCTGTGGTTTTAATTTGCATTTCTCTAGCGACTAATGATGTCAAACGTTTTTCATGTCTTTTTTGCCATTTGTGTATCTTCCTTAGTGAAGTGTCTGGTCAAATTTTCTACCTTTTCATTGGATTGTTTTCCTGTCAAGTAAGAGAGTTCTTCATATATTCTGAATACTGGCCCTTTATGAAGCATGAAATTTGCAAGTATTTTCTGTCTGTGGCTTTTCATTCAGTTCCTTGCAGTCTGTTTTACTGAGGACATTAGTTCCTCACTTGCTGGAGCCTGCTGTCAGCTCCTTACTACGTGGGCCTCTCCACAGGCAGCTCACAACAGAGCAGATTGCTGCACTGAGGCAAATGAGTCAGAAAGATTGACAAAACAAGTGTTTTTCATAACACAATCTTCAAAGTGACATCTTATTGTTTTTGCTGTATTCTATTCCTTAGAAGCAAGTTATCAGGTCCACCCTATACTGAGAGGAAAAGGACTGTACAAAGGCATGAAATCCAGGAGGCAGGGATCAGGAACCATTTTAGAAGCTGCATTCACAAGATATGCAGATGATTATCATAAATACTATCTTCATTTTCAGTACTTGAGGTTCTTCTTGTTTTATCTTGCTGGAATTGCTACCAGATGTTGTTATGTATACTATTATCCTCTTAATCTTTTCTATTTCTTTGCTTTCTAGGGAAAGAGCTCCTCATTTTAATGTTCTCATTAATCAGTGGAATGTAGTCTACCATTGATCGCATGTGTTCTTTATTTCAACTATTGTATTTTTCACACTTAATAGTTATATTTATTTTATGATTCTTGTTCCATATTGCTAATATCTTCTCTAAAATTTTTGGTCTTTTCATATATTTCTGCTTCAGATGATATTCACTTTTTCTTTTGAGACAGTTTCAGCCAACTATTCTGGCTTGTGGGTCCAAATTCTCCTGGGGGTATGTGTTACAAGTCTGGGAAGGTATACTGGGCAAGGGTCAAAGACCAGAATGTCAAGTGTTTTAGGAAGGGAGGGGACAACAGTGGGACAGAGTTGCAGGAACCACAAAACCACATGTAATTGCTCCCATTCAGTCACATCCCACTAAACCACACTGTTTTTTTAGAAAGACTTACCTTTAAACTAATCTGGGAAGCAGCAGCTCTTGTAGGAGGCAGCGACCTAGATTACAGACCACTAACTGAAGTTTTTAAAGGGAAGGGTTAAGAGAGTGAGTGAAAGGTCTAAGGCAGGCAGGTCATTCCCCCCCCCTGTTTCATCAACTCCTCATTTATCAGGGATTTTACACGGCCCTGATATTTTACCCCTGTGGACCCTGTACCAGTAGTCTGACCTGTGGCCTCCCTTTCTGTAAGGGAAACAGCTATCATTTGTGCCAAGGCAAAGTTGGCCCTTTACAGTAAATATTTTTGGCTTTTGGGGCAATAAGGTCTGTCACAACTATTCAACTCCACCTTTGTAGTGAGTTCCAATAAAACCTAACTTAAAAACACGAAGCAGGATGGATTTCGTGGGAGGGCAGTAGTTTGCTGTCCCTGTCTCTAGGACAAAGTGGGTTAGGAGGAGGCAAAAGCAGAACATAAACCAAGTTTCTTCATATATTATATTACTGCCTCCACCAGTGGCCCTGTCTTTCAAGTTGTAGCCACTCTCCCTCACTCTGAACAGTTGAAACCCCCGGGGTTTCTTATTATTGTTGTTTTGTTATTTTTCTGGATTTCAAGTTCCCTTTACAGTTCTAAGGAGGAAGTAGGAAACTCATGCTAATTTACTACCTTGGCAGGAATAGAAAACCAAGTCAGTAATTGTTTTCGTTTGTGTTTTATTTATATATTTTTGGCAGCAAAATTGTTTATTAAAAAAAAATCTGGACTATGAACACACTTCACTGCTTCAGTTGAAGAACCCCAAGCCAAATAAAAGGACCAATATTAAAAAGCAGCATAACTGGTTACTGTTTTATAGATACATAAAAAGAGTCAAACACTACAGTGTAGGAAGACAATCACCCCCATGTCAGAAATCACAACTTCTTCCAAATAAAGAATATGACCCATCTGCCATATTGAATTGATATTTATTTCAGGACATGCCATGTCAAAATGAAACAAAAGAGTCAACCCTCGCCTTTAACAATAATATCGTATTATATAAAAGCACTTTACAACTCCATCCCATCTTTGAGTATAAGTTAGTGGTATGTGGGCTAATGATTATCTGAAAGCATTTCTCTATTCAGACCCATAATCCAAGTGCTCTCTGAATATTACAAGGTGACAGTAAGTGGGAATTGGAGAAGGAAGAGGAAAGAGAGGGGAATAAGGTTCTCCCAGTTAAGGGTTTTGTTGCAATGAGGGGATGAAGAAGTATGAATTATTTTTTGTTGTCTTTTCATCTTTATACTGTGTTAAGTAATGCTTACAACGTAAATTCAGCAGGCTTTTCCTGAGCTGTAACTCAGAAATTTTCTTCCTGCAAACAATGTATTTACAAATGTGTTTATTAACTTACACAGCAATCTCACAATAACTAGTAAAGATTAAAATGGTGCACTCCTAGTATATTTGTTTACCGTGTTTTAAGGGAAATATATATTGCCATGGTGATGAAGCTCTAAACAGACTGGACAAAACATCTAAAAATTGAAAGTAGTTTTAAAAAAAGAAGGCAAAGAAATAAATATCACCAAAGAAAAGAGATTAATTTTAGCTTCAATATAAAACTAAATCACTGGTTAATTACCAAACTATACAGACCTAATAAAAAGCAAAACCAACATTAAAAAAAAAAAGCTAAAAAATAAGGCATAAATCTGCATAATATTGAGTTTTATTTCCATTCTCGCCTTTCCCTCTTCTATGTATGCTTTTCCAGATCTGCCTCTAGGGGCTTATAAGAAACCTGTTTCTATTTTCAATTTGACCTCAAATGTCCTGAGCAAAGTATTTGCTATTCTGTTGAGGATTCTTTTGTTGGTAAACTTTAGATATCATTGTTTCTACTGGTTATTGTAGTTTTGATCAAGGTGCCAAGTTTAAATTCTTCCACTGGTTCTTCTTAAAGGAATTTGATTTCTATAGTGCCTTGCCTACATAGCATTTTTTGAAGAAAGAAAACCCAAGAGAAATCTATTGCTTACAAAAGTTTTCTTCTTTTTTTTTTTTAAACAAAGAGAATAACTTTATCTTGACAATTTTAAATCCTGGGAGAAATAGTTCAGAGAAGAATTCAGTATTAAAAACATGTTCTGAAGCACTGTTACCCTTCTCTCCCAGAGACTAACATGTGAAAGTGTCATCTATTTGGTCTGAAACACATTTTATGTTCACTTAACTTGTTAAGTACTCAGTGTGTTCATTAGGACTCATTTTGAAGATGCAACAGAACCCTTGTCTTATTCAAGCACTGCCTACCATAATAGTTGAGTTTTGACCTCAAATAAAGTCTAAGTAATTTATATCACTGCTCAATAATAATTTTGGACATTCTGGCCCAAGGTTCGAGCAAGTGGTATCGCTAAATTTGAAGGATCCAATGGGCTTGGACTGACTGCTGCTTTGTCATACCTCGTCTGTTTTTAGGGAGAGAGAGAAAGAATAGGGAATGCAGTAAGGGAGAGGTGAGAAAAGCAGAGAGATCGAGTAGGTAGGCAAGTGCTGCTATGAACAACTGTTCCTTAACCAAACCATATACTGTTAAAATTTCCATCATTTTAAAGTACATTATCATAACATTGAAAAGGAAAAAAAAAAGTTGAGAAAATGTATCTAATTTTTAAAGTGGAATATGTTGGAATCATTTGGCTTTTTGTAAAATATAAATAATGAAGACACTGACTTTTTTGTGCTTGTGAAGCTAATAGATCATCTCCACGAGACAGGCAGCAATGATGAATTGCAATACGTTATTACTGAAGGGAAAAGGTTCAAGCCAATATTCACACTGCAGTCAATGAAAGAGTAAGGGGGCCAAAGCAGTGAGCTTCTGGAGAAAAGTTAAAGATGCCATGGGGGATTAGCAGGAGCAGCCTCCTTCACTGACTGGTTGCTCCTGAGGCTTTTCCAGTTTTATGTCAATCACTGAAACAAAAGTTAAGGAGCTATAAATGGGAAAGTACAATTCCAATTCTGCCGAACACTGACATCTCTTGCAAGCCCTTTCAATTCCTATTGGTTTCAGAGTGGATACAACCATTATTTCCTATATAGCTAGTTCACTGTACGAGGTGCTCAAATGAAATAAACTCACCTATATCTACTATATGCAACAAGGGTCAGAATAAGGTTAAGCCCTATTCATGGGAATCTGTTCTAAGGAAATTACAGGAGCAAGAAACCAGATGAAAGATGATGCTCCTTACAGGATTATCTATAATAAAAATCTGAAAATAGCCTACAAAAAGAGTTCTAGCAAAGGAAGAGAATTTAATAGATGATGGGACTTCAACTCTGTAGAACATATTATCCTATTAAAAGTAATAAAGGCTTAGAAAACATAAAACATTTAGCAGTGGGAAAAGCTGAACACAAAGTGCTATGAATTCTATGGCTTAATAAAAATGTATACGGAAAAACACTAAAGGTAAATATAAAACAATTAAAATATTAAAATTAAAAATCCTTTAAAATAACTATTATTAGATGTGCTTCATTATGCCCTGTTTCTGAAAGCAGAGGCCACAATAAAACTCCAGACTGAGTTATTTCCTGCCTGTGCCAAGCAGAAAGCTTGAATGTTAGAAAAAGCAAGGGAGGAAAATATGATATATATTGTAGGGAAAAAGCCCAGAGCCAACAGGACTCAAAATTAAAAGGCAGAAGGCTTGGATTCTAAGTTTCCTGTTCATTAAAAATCAAGCAAGTAGGGGTGCCTGGGTGGCTCAGTTGTTTAAGCGACTGCCTTCGGCTCAGGTCATGATCCCAGGGTCCTAGGATCGAGCCCCGCCATTGGGCTCCCTGCTCAACAGGGGGCCTGTTTCTCCCTCTCCCTCTGCTGCTCCCGCTGCTTGTGCTCTCCTGCTCTCTCTGCCAAATAAATAAATAAATAAATAAAATAAAATCTTAAAAAAAAAAATCAAGCAAGTAAACAAACACAAACCTTCTCATTGATTAATTGTTGTGAGCAGCAGGCCGCAAAGGGTACATGTGAACTACCAGATCTCTTTGCCATAGAAAACCTTGGAGCTTCTATGATCCTAAGCCATTAATTCCTGGCTGTAAAAGGCAATAGCATAATCCTTAGCCAACCAAGTGGAGCTCTAAAGACTAGTTAACAATAAAATTTTCTGATGAAACAAAAAGGATACTGTCTTCTCTGCTTCTGTCCTGTGTGCTTTCCATTCCAGGCAAAGCCGCTGCAACACGTCGAAAGAGCTGTGGAGAAAAGAAATGTGATAATTGGAAGGGAAAATTTAGCAAATGGTATCAAGTGGAAGTGGATGACCACTAGATGGTAAGCTAAAAGATATGGCTTCTGGATTATTTCTCACTTAGACCTTAGCATAATGAAAGCATACTAAAATGTCTATTTATTTTATAAGTAATCTATATGCTGTATGCCATATACAAAGAGGTATAAAGATATGATCCTTACTTTCTAACTGGTGAGATCAGACATGAACAAACAGCTAAGAAATAAGCAGCAAAAATGTGATTTGAGTCATAAAAACCTACTATAACAATTCAGAGTAAGGACAGAAGATTGCTCATTTAGGAAAACTGTATAAAGTGGCATTCCTATCTTTCATAAACAGTTAGTTTCTGAAGTCAGTAATATATAGTAAAAGTCAGTCTAGTCAAAATTACCCTGGGTAATTCCTTAGGAAATCACTATGTTAGAGACCAACACACCACCTCTCAAATCCAATGCAGATGGCTTTTCCTCCATCAATAGAAAAAGTACCAGTGGAAGTAGTTGGCTTGTGTCTGAGGTATGACTTATGAAAAGTTTCTTTAAACAGAGAATCACACTCAAGGACGAGATGGTCACTTTGAGAGGCATGTGGGAACAGAAAATGACCGAAGGAATAACAGACGCATAGCCCCTATTATGTGTCCAGTACTAGGCATATACTCACTGGGTAGAATGGCAGGTGAAATTGGCTGATTATTTCAATCATTTCTCTTTTTGGCATGCAGTATAAAATTCCTAAAAGTTAAATGCACGTGTGATATAACTCCCTTGTACTAAATACCTGCTTGTTTGAGTCACTGTCTCAGGTTCTCTAGGGACAGAGAAATGAACAAGATGTAGCTTTTTAATTCAAGGGAGCTTGCAGTCTGGTAAGGGAGACAGATGCAAACAATTCATTATGTTATAGTGTGATAAGTGCCATAAACCAAGGAAATACAAAATGATATGAGAACACAGATATAAGAAGGCCCTTCTCAGGACACTGGGAAAAATTCTTTAGGTGGTGACATTTCAGCTGGGATTTAAAGGCAGTTTAAAAATTTCACTTGGCTGAAAAACATATTATGTAAAAGTGCTCGGAACTTAAGTGCTTCACAAATGTTGCTGAGGTAAAATGAGAAGGAACAGAAACAATAGAAGATCTACTGAAAACTAGAACTCTACATAATCTGTTTAGGGAAAGGAATATAGAAAAGGAGCAAATTTTTATCTGTAGGCAGTAGCCTGGTGGGGTAGGATTAGGGAAGATTTGAGAAAAAGTGTAATTGTTTTGGTTCTATAAAGTTTAGTAGCATTTTAGAGATGTATCAAAGTTAGTCATTAGCTTCAATATTCTTTTCCCTTGTCCTTGAAACTACTGAAATCAGAAATGTGCTGACTATACATTATGGCTAGATGCCTAAGTGTTAAAATTACTAAAGCCAAGATTGAATATCACTATTATAGAATGAATTTCTGGGATGCACAGTGCCCATTTGTATCCCATCTGGGACACAGTGCCACATTTGTCACTACTAGACAATCAAATGCCCAAACCATGTTCAGAGAAAAGCACAAGGTATAGTCAGTTTAGGTAGTCCAGACTGGCTAGAGTACAAAATATATAAAAGGATTATAAAGAAGCTCTATATATTAAAGGCCAGATTAAGAAAGACCTGGAAAGGAGACAAACTTTGTCCTATGGGCAAAGGAAGGCATTAAAGACAACAGTTGCATTAGGACTTTTATCGGTGATTCTAATTGTTTTACTATGGCTACAAAGATCTACAAATCACATATTGAAAGTGCTTTAAATATAGGGCAGAATGGCAAAAAGCTAAAAACTAAAAGGTGAAGTGTGAAGTTTATATTCTGGGCAGGCCACTTAGGTGACAGGTCATCTTTCTGTTTCTCAGTTTTCTCATCTGTAAAATGGGCTTAAAATAATAGTATACTTAACTGACTAGATTATTGTGAAAATTAAGGGAGATCATGAGGTAAACTGCTTAGAACCGATCTGTTATACAGAAAGTCTGTAATAAACAGTAGCTCTATTTCTACTAAAGACTAGTCATAACTCATGGTCCTGTGGGCTAGGGGAAAAGAAAATTTTTCCAAATGTTATGAAATGGAATGAATTATAGGACTGTAACAAGATGCCAATAGGTGTAACATTCTGCTTTAAGAAGCTATTTAAAACTGTTGGGAAAGGTGTGGGGGTTGGGAAAAACCTTCTGAAAATATTAGGGCAGAACTGAAATGTTCTTAACTTAAGAATATCTAGAAATCTTCCCAAGATCTCATAGTTTGCTTCTGACATTAAATATTTATTAAACTGTTTAAAAATGCACCATCTTCAGCTCTTAAGGATATCAAAGTTTATTATAGGCTAGCTTAAAAATGGAGGCATCGGGAAGGTTTGTTTACTTTCTGTGAAAATGGAATAAAATGGTTTACAAGTTTTGATGCTTTAAAAAAAGTACATAAAGAGGTCTTTCAGAGATGGTATTGTTATATTTTTACCTACCTATTCTCATAATATAACACAGTATTTAATGTGTTTCTAGAAAGAATATAAAATTCTAATCAAGAAACTGTAGTACTAACTATCCCATTATTATAGCTTTGCTTTGTAACCTCAAGGATATTAATTTCCCTAATCTTTAGATTCTTCCTAATAAAAAGGGGGCTATAGTTGTGAAGTTCAACTTATTTTTACCTTTGAAAGTAATCAGAAATATTTTAGGGATGTTTCCTTGAATGGTTATGTGTGAAGTCCTTCCCTCTATACCAGTGGTTCTCAATACCTTCCATGCATCAGAATTACCCAGAAAACTAAAAGCAAACAATACCAGATACTTGGGTCCCACGTGCAAAGATAGATTTAACTAACTTGGGGTGGGGCGGGGCCCTTAGTGTTTCATTAAAAGATCTCTGTATGATTCTAATGTGCTGCCATGGTTAAAGACCTATGCTGTAACACTAATTTAAAGTAATCAAAAAGCTAATACTGAGTGCTTACTTTGTCAGAATCTTCACGTTTTCTCATTTTAATCCTCACAGTAACTTGTGAGGAAGATATTAATACCCTCATTTTATAGAAATCTAAGGCTAAAAAGAGTATGTACCATATACCAAATAAATAGCAGAACTGAGATTTCAAAGTTCATATTTTTTTCTACTACCTTATACTGCTTAGTATAAATGGAAGTTTTTTCTAGATGGAAAAGCACCGTGGAAAGGCCTGTGTGAAGAAACAGCTAACAATCCTGGGTAAGAGGAATTTGCTTTGTGAAATACTATTACACACACACAAATCACAGACATAAAAACTTAATCCATTTTCTTAGGACTTAAACATTTTATCTATAGCTTTAACCAGTGTATTTGAAAAACTTGGTGTTCCCTCAAAATATTTCAATTAGAGTAAAGGAATCAACGCCACTAACCGAAACTCAACCCAGGACACCCTAAAATGAGCCAAGTAAAAGTTTTACAAAAAGCAAAGTTCTATCCTTACAGAAATATATGTAAGACAGGAAGGAAAAGACCCTAGGGGATTAAGTTGTTTTAAATAATCATTAGAGGAAAATCCATTTCTTAAATACCAATGATACACTAACAGAGGCTTCTGCTTTATTAGAACACAGATAACTAAGATGGGGCTTCCCTTGATCATCCTATCTATATGTAATATTATTCATTTCTTCAATAAATATACCTCGTGACAGCACTGATTTTACATCCCAATTTCTGTGGATCTTACTGTCTCTGTAGTATTGGCTAAGCATTTATCATGTATTACTTACCCTTTACTACATAATTTTCATGAGAATGTGACTCTTCTCAACTATATCATAAGCTTTTTAGAAATTAAGAATCATATTTTACATAACTTTAAATTCTCCAAAGAAACCACAATGGTCTTACAGACTGTAGGTAATTGATACTTGTGAATTAAGGAACATGATAAAAGTGTAAGATGAAGAAGTGTTATGAGCCAAGAACTATGGCAGACATGGGATATAATGGTGTAGAAAAGTCACTATCCCTACCAATGCTTAAAGTACATATGCTTCTCAGCAGGTATAACATAATTTACACACACACGTGCATGTATGCACAACCCCACTGTATGTATGTAAGCTTTCATTGATCTGTTAGTACTGATGTACATCAGCTATCACTAATTTTCTTTCAAACAAATCTTTTTCTTCTGACAAGCACTGATGATTTTAGAAGTTAAAGATCAAGAAGTGTTTCTCTTCTTTTCCCGTTTGCCAGTACTGTAAAATTAGAGAATATAATAAGAAAGGTGACATCCACACACTTAATACTTCACTAAAAGAGTGTATTAATTCTCAGATGAAAAGTCAGATGAAGCCTTAACTAATTACCTTCTCATTACCATTTCCTTCAGCAATTTAAGCACCATACCACTTTCACAAAAGAAAGCAGTATTACTGCATTTTAAAAAACAGAAAAATAAGGGTTAAAATATTTACCACAGGCTATCTGTTTTTTGTGTGTGTATGTGTGTGTGTTTTAAGATTTATCCATTTTAGAGAGAGAGAGAACAGGGGGAAGGGCAGAGAAAGGAGGAGAGAATCCTCAAGCAGATTCCCTGCTGAGTGCAGAGCCCAATATGGGGACTTATTTCAGGACACTGAGATCATGACCTGGGCTGAAATCAAGGGTTGGATGCTTAACTGACTGATCCACCAAGGTGCCCACATAGGCTACTTTGTTATGAAATATTGAATGGAATGAAAAATATTACTTAAATATCCTATATAATATAAATGATCATGCTAAGTATTATTACTTATTATAGTTCTAGCCCTGATAGCATTTTTATTTAAAAAAAAAAACTGTAACAATATTTTTTAAGACATACACCGGGTTTTAGAGTTAAGTGCTTATACAAGATTAAAGAGCAGAGGGGTTAAGCACAGAACATTTTTAAATAAGAAAAAATAGCAGTACTGGTCAGGAATAAATTTGTTTTATTTTAAGCCAAAATTTTTAGGCATTAAGGCCCAATCATAGTCAGAATTGCATGAGCTCAGAATGTCTGAACCATAGTCAGACATTAATGATGCATAATTAATGAACTCTCCTAGAATTGTTTAAAAAGTACATAGGGCAATACAGAAAGTCCATTTTCAGCTTTTATTACGTATATTATAATCCAGTATATAAGGGAGTAGGGAGAAGGAATCCAATTAGCAAATTAGCAGAAAGCTAGAAAACATCTATGTGGAAAATACAACTGGAAGGTACCTTTAATACTGATAAACACATCTATACAAAAAGACTACCATGTAATTTCCAGTGAAAGCACATGATGATTTTGTCAAATAAAATGAGTACAATGCACAATCATCAAAAGTAATTGTGCTTTGCAAACATATACGGCTGAACAAACATATGCAATGCTTACTTAATAGGCATGTAAGACTGTGATTCCCAATGTTTTCCAAGACAATGACTGGATTATGAAATTTACCTGGTAAATTTCTGAATACCAACACCATTTCTGAATTGTGACTGACCTACAATAAAAATCTCAGAAGGGGTCTGAGATTATTTCTTCATAGTAATTTCTGTTAATATGTGGTACTTATTGAATATATAATTTAAGTCAAAAATCCACTTATTTTAATGCTAGATAAATAACATACAGAACTCAGGAATAAATTGACCTTCCATGTTAGAAAAACCTAAGTATGTACATGCTAAATAGTCTCAGTTGTTACATTTATCAGATATTTTAAGTTTTACCCCCATAAATTTTTTTTAAGATTTATTTATTTATTTATTGGGGGGGGAGCTCATGCAAACAGAGGGGAGAGGGAGAGAGAATATCCAGCAGACTCCTCACTGAGCAAGGAGCCAGATGCAAGGCTCAATCCCACGACTCTGAGATCATGACCTAAGCCAAAATCAAGAGTCAGTATCAACCAACTGAGCCATCCAGGCGCCCCTACCCCCCACAAGTTTAGTATCACCTCCAGTTTGGGTAATAGCAGACTAACTTGTATAGGACTAACACTCTTGCAGATGGCAATTATTAACTCCGGACAAACTGTAAAAAACAATTATCTGAAGGCTCTCAAGAGCAACACAAAGCAGATACAAATTAGGGAGAATTCAACACTGGGAAGAAGGGAACCCACACTCACTGGGTGAGATCCATGTTTATACAGGTGTTCCCAAGAGCCATTCCTAGCCTGTGCAATATGATGTGGCCAGAACTCATGCAAAAAACTCGAGTTTTAAAGTTTTGCAGTGTCAGTGGACTGCTAGTGTGGCTGGACTGAGGAAGGAAATAACTAAGGAGGAAGCCAAGAGGAGGGACCCTAAGTTCTACACATAAATTTCCTGCAAATCTCAACTGACTTTTCAATGGTACATATATAGGAGAGACTGCAAGAAGCCCATCTGAAAACAACAGCTAGAAGGCTGGAAGAAATGAGCAGAGATTTCAGTTACTCCCTGCTCCAGGGATACACTTTAGAGTCTGAATCCCACCAAGACAGAAAAGCTTGATAAATACCTCAGGCTTCCTACAGATCCACCCAAACAAAACATAACATCAAGACTCCACAAGTTCAAGGTGATCAGCCAGCAATATAACAACCTGCCATAATAAAACTCAGCATTTTGCAGAGAAAAATAATAGAAATCAGAGTCGCTATGTATTATATACAACAATGAGCATACAACCAAAGATGGCTAGACACATGAAGAAACAGGAAAATTTAACCTAGAGGCAAGAGAAAAATAGCCAATAGAAACAGACTCAGAGATGACTCAGATGTTGGATTAGCAGACAACAATTTCAAGGCAACTATTATAGATATGTTCAAGGACTTGAAGGTAACAATGCCACAATGATCAGATGGGGTACTCCAACAGAGAAATGGAAACTTAAATGGAAACATCTAGGACTGAGTACAATATCTGAAATGATAATTCACTGGATGGACTTAATAGCAGTTTGGATATAGGAGAAAAAGGACTGGTGAACCTGAAGACACATCAATAATATTATCCAATCTTAAAAAAGAGTACAAAAAGGATAAAAAAACAAGAGGCGCTTTAGTGACCATGGGAACTATCAAACCATTTAACAGATGTGCCATTGGAATTCCAGAAGAAGAGTTAAGAAGAAAATGAGGGAGGAAAAATACTTTAAGATAACACATTACATATAGAGAACATACAAATTAGAGCTCACTACTCATTAGAAACAATGGAAGCCAGAAGACAATGAAACTGCATCTTTACAGTATTGGAAGAAAAATATCTGTGAACCCCAAATTCAATAACTAACAAAAACGTTCTTCAAAAATTTTTCTTCAAATGGTCTTTTGGGCTATGTGAAAGCCAGGCAAATTCATCACTAGGAGATGTCAATAAGAAACAATAAAGAAAGTTATTTAGGGTAAAGGGAAATAATACCAGATGAAACTCATATCTGTAAGAAGAAATGAAGAGCAATGGAAATGGTAAATATATGGGTAAACAGAAAAAGCTGTCCTTTTTCTTAATTACTGTTTAAAGCAAAAATTAGGGATGCCTGGGTGGCTCAGTCGTTGGGCGTCTGCCTTCAGCTCGGGTCGTGATCCCGGGGTCCTGGGATTGAGCCCCACATCGGGCTCCCTGCTCGGCGGGAGGACTGCTTCTCCCTCTCCCACTCCCCCTGCTTGTGTTCCCTCTCTCGCTGTGTCTCTGTCGCTGTGTCTCTCTCTGTCAAATAAATAAATAAAATCTTAAAAAAAAAAAAATTTAAAACATCTATTACGGGGTTCATAATGTATGTAAATATCAAATATGTGACAACAATAACACAAAGCAAAAGTGCACAGGTACAAAGGATGAAATGGTATATTAACTCTAGTTTAATCCCTCGAGCAACCACTAAAAAAGTTATGAGGTTTAGCTAAAAAGAGTTCAAAAAATAATATAAAAATACTTGCTTAAACTAAAAATGACAGACAAGCAGATAACAAAGAGCAAATGACAGACATGAACCCAACTACATCAATAATTACATTAAATATAAATAAACCAAACACTCCAATTAAAAAGCAGAGATTTTCAGACTGGAATTTAAAAAACAGTGAGATCCAACTAGATGCCATCTAACAGTGACCTACTTTACAAGGAAAAAGATATACCAAGCAAACAATAAGAAATAAGAGAACTGGTGTGGCTATATTAAGATCAGATAAAGACGTGGAAACAAGGAGTATTATCAGAGATAAAAAGGAACTTTTCTTAACACACACAAAAAAACCCAAAAACAAACAAAAAAACCCACAATGCATTAGGAAGACAATAACAATCCTAAATATGTATGTGCTCAATAACAGAACTTCCAAACACATGAAGTAAAGCTGACAGAACTAAATGGCAAAACAGGCAAATACAAATGTTGTAGATTTTAATACCTCCCTTCTCAGTAACTGATAGAACTACAGACAAAAAATTAGTAAGACTATTTAAGATATGAACAATGCTATCAACTATCTTGATATAACTGATATTTATAAAACATTATACCTGACAACTATACAAAAAAATTGTCTTCCAGTGGAACATTCACCAACACAGGCCATATGCTAGGCCATAACACAAATCTCAATAAATTATGAATGACTAAAATGTTACATAGTATAGTCTCTGACCACAACAGAATTAAATTGGAAGCTGTAACAGTAAGAGATCTAGAAATGTCCCAACTATTTGGAAATTAAATAACATATTTCTATATCTTCACTGATGTAGTCATTACATCTACATAAACATTTATCAAAATTCATCTAAACGTAAATTAAGATGTGTACATTTCACTGTACATAAATATTTACCTCAATAAAATAATGGGAAAAAAGTTCAATGTTAGCTGAATTCAAAGAAACTCAAGAGGTAGGAGTATCTATGTCTAAATTGCAGTGAAAATACTGAAGTATAATTCCTCATGTAACCTAGATTCTCTAAGCTTGTTCAGTCTGTCTTGGAAAATTCTTAAGATAGTCAACCTCATTAAATAGATTTTTTTCTTACAGCATAACATGGTAGCTCTAAGTTTCTGCTCAAAAGATACAGCATATTATTCTTTTTTTTTATTAAAGATTTTATTTATTTATTTGACAGAGAGACATAGCGAGAGAGGGAACACAAGCAAGGGGAGTAGGAGTGGGAGAGGGAGAAACAGGCTTCCTGCAGAGCAGGGAGCCCGATGTGGGGCTCGATCCCAGGACCCTGGGATCATGACCTGAGCCAAAGGCAGACGCTTAACGACTGAGCCAACCAGGTGCCCCAAAAGATACAGCATATTATTCTTCCATTCAACAAACATTTATTGAGTTCAGTATGGTAGGAGGCAGAAGTAACAAAAAACTTCTATATTAAAAGAAAGAAGGGGTGCTACATCAATAATTAGGAAAGGCACTCGATCTAATTTGATTATGTCTGAACTGAGTTTTTAATTACAAATATCAGAGAAGAAACTATTTTGGAAGAGGGACAGTAACATACAATGGAAATATGGGAACACAGTAAACCTGGGGGACTTTAAGCAGTGTAGTACAGGTATACAGTGGCCAAAGATCAAGATTTTGAGCAGGAGGGCATAGCATACGAAGGGCTTTGTTTAAAATTCAGGATAAAATTCATAAGTAACCTGATTAAATCTGCATTTTAAAACAATAACTAATAGCAAGATGGAGGATAATCTAAAGTGGGGCAAGATTTAAGGCAGATTATCAGTTAATAAACTATGGTAGCAGGCAAGGCAATACACAACAGGGCCTAATAGAGCAGAATCAACAAGAGTAGGTATCTTAAAAAAAAAAAAAAAAGATTTTATTTATTTATTTCACAGAGAGAGAGAGAGCACAAGCAGGGGGAGCAGCAGAGGGAGAGGGAGAAGAAGACTTCCTGCTGAGCAGGGAGCCCAACCCGGGGCTCACTCCCAAGACCCCAGGATCATGACAGGAGCCAAAGAAGATGCCCAACCGACTGAACGACCAGGCGCGCCCTGTGAAGACACATATTGGCACCAGAATACATAATATTTAATTCCTCATGTACGAATTTGGCTTCTACATAAGACTGAGCCTTTTAAATGTAGGAAGTCTGTCTTTTGTATCTAGCAGGGATTAGAGAATTAATAGTTGTTTTTTTTTTTTTTTTTTTTTTAAAGATTTTATTTATTTTTTTTACAGAGAGAGACATAGCGAGAGCAGGAACACAAGCAGGGGGAGTGGGAGAGGGAGAAGCAGGCTTCCGCAGAGCAGGGAGCCCGATGCGGGACTCGATCCCAGGACCCTGGGATCATGACCTGAGCCGAAGGCAGACGTTTAACGACTGAGCCACCCAGGCGCCCCGAGAATTAATAGTTGTCCGAACAATTATCAAACTGAATAGATTTGACATACTTGCTCAATTATCTCCATGGCTTAATAGGTCTTTTATACATAGTATAGCTTGCATGAGAAATCCCCTGAGATTCTTGCTAAAAATGTAGATTTTTAGGGTACTACCCTAGACTTAATGAATCAGTATCCAGAAGTTGTGCCCCAGGAACCTGTTATTTTATGTAAGCTTCTAGGTGACTATTATGCACATTAAAGTTTAAAATCATTAAGCAATTCTCTAATCCAAAGAGATTTTCCTGGGGACAATCTGCCATTCTAAAAACCTGTCAGGGCGCCTGGGTGGCTCAGTCGTTAAGCGTCTGCCTTCGGCTCAGGTCACGATCCCAGGGTCCTGGGATCAAGTCCCACATCAGGCTCCCTGCTCTGCGGGAAGCCTGCTTCTCCCTCTCCCACTCCCCCTGCTTGTGTTCCTGCTCTCACTATGTCTCTGTCAAAAAAAAATAAATAAAATCTTTAAAAAAAATAAAATAAAAACCTCTATGCTTTCTTACCTTTGTTTGGATATCAGGTACTCTATTCTCTACCAAAGAAAGGATGGAGGAAAAATACATTCCTAATCTCAACAGTAAGTAAGCTGTATGGGTTTCAAAAATATCTGTCTTAGAAAAAACTATTGTCACCAATTTCCCCCCCTACTGACAAAGTTTCCAATGGCATGATAAACATTAGATTTGCAAAGTAAGCACTGAACGCAAACCACACAAGCTGCGCATTGTCCAGAGTCAGGAATTGGACAGTGGTTATATTTGGTAGATTTGATTTAGATTTCATTTAGGAAAATTTGAATTTTTCCATATACCTAATAATATCAAGTGATATCAAAGGGAATAGTTTCTTTCTTTTTTTTTTTTTCCCTTAACGCTGGGGTGATTTGTAGTGCAACTAAAAGAAAAAACCTTTTCTTAACATTTCTAGTCATTTAAATAATTAATTTTTAAAATAATACCCTATTTGATTAGTTTTTAAACTCCTTTATAAAAACAAATTCAAGGAATAGACAATCCATAAAAAGTAGTGTGATGTATTTCTTAGCTAATATTTAAAATCAGTAAGTTTCCCACATGATAGAAATGTATTCCATTCCAGATTGATCACTGACAAAGGAGGAAGATTTTAACCTATTATTTAAATGTGTTTATTAACATAAGATTTAAATTCTTTTTCTGGTTTCATTCTCTCATTGATAGGGGGGAGAGGGAGTGTTTCCAGGATTTTTTTTTTTTTTTTTTTTTAGAGAGAGAGAGAGAGCATGAGCAAGGGGGAGGGGCAGAGGGAGAAGGAGAAACAGACTCCCTGCTCAGCAGGGAGCCGGATGTGGGACTCGAACCCAGGACCCTGGTATCATGACCATCTGGCATCAAGCTGAAGGCAGATGCTTAACCGACTGAACCACCCAGCGCCCTCAGGATTTTTGTCTTAACTAAATTATGTAAGATGACAAAGCAAAGGTCTATAAATATTGAAATAAAATTCTAATATACTATGGTACTCCCTACAAAATACAAAGTAATGGTTTTTGTGAGTTAAGAAAGAAGCTACAAAAAATTTAAAAGGCAGCTCTCTTCCAAAATTTTAAAACAGTAATTTTGATCATATTTATATTTAAAAGATAATAAAATCAAGTCCCAACAGAATCAGGAACTTTAGCAAAATCACATGTTCAGACATATCATCTAAATAAAGAAAAATAATAAAGTAGCAAATAGGTTTTGAATTCAGGGTAAGACTGTTTAGTAAAAGAATTCTCTCTTCATTATCACTGACTAGCTATATCTGTCTGTATGGGTCAAGCTTTTAGAAAAAATTATGTGCCTAGTGCTGAAAAGTTCTAAAATCAGATTGTGGTAATGGTTGCACAATGCTTTAAATTCACTTAAAAAACTCCTGAGTTGTACATTTAAAACAACTGAATTTTGTGGTATGGAAATTATGCTTCAATAAAGCTGTTAAAAAAAATTATATGTGTTTATAAAATAGCAAATGAATGACCAATCTCATTTTCTCAACATCCTGAGAGTTATCTTAACTTAGAAGCAATTAGATATCATGAAGATACTAGCTATCACTAGTGACCACTGTATGCTGATGATTTGAGACTTCCGAACCTATGAGACTACTCAGAGTCAGGCGTAGGGGGCCATAGCAATCCCTTTAGACATTAATCAAGACCAAAAGATGTCTCAGAGAAGGCTATACTTCGACATATAAGCAACTAGCTCATTCAATCCTTATCAAAATGTCATTATTGGTGAAAGCTAGATAAGCTACCCACTGCTTTGTCCTAGAACAGTGATAAATAATAGTAATTGTGCTAACTTCTATTACTCGTTTTTTAATTGTCCGTGGCTCCTATGAGTTCGTTTACTTATCATTTTCTAAATTCCACAGACATTGGTAGGTTCTGGGAATATATAATTTTGATGGGGGAAATATTTCCAACATAATGTGGTAAGTTCCAGGACAGTGGTTTCACAAGGGTCAGGGGTCTGAGAAAACACAGAAAAGTATCATTTATTGCTAAAAAAAAAATAGCCTGCAGGTATGGTATGGTAGAGAATGTCAAAAAAATTTCTTTGAAGAACTGACATCTAAACTGAAACTTGAAAGGATGAATAGGTATCAGTCAGGAAAGAAGAAACAGTATTCTAAGCAAAGAGAACAACAGCAGGAACAAAGATTTAGAGCCATGAAACAGTATACTGCAGGGAGGGAATTAGTGACAGTTCAAAATTACTTACATATATTTCAAGGCAAGGAAATATGGGAAAGAAAGTGAAAACAATATGAAGAATTTTTCATAAAGCTCAACTTACTCAGTTTAAATGATTTTATTTTAACTTTCTATTGATCATCTAGAAGTGAAAAAAATATTGGTTTGAAAATCCTATAAATCTGGGACCACTACTCCATATTTTAGAAAGTTTGATAATGTGAGATGTTCCCATATTTTCCTCTTTCCCCAAAACATTCCTGTTATAAACACTGTTAAAACAACAGCAGGTTATTGAGGATAAAGTAACCAGAATATACTTTCACAACTACAAGCAAAATACCATTTCCAACAGCAAATACTTGCTTTCTTTTGTCATTAAACTCTTAAAAAAATATAAAAAATTTTAAAAATTTACCTTAAAACAGTGCAGTAAGGATGCAGTGAGGACAGGTTAAGTTTACAACCTTGCAATCATAATGAAATAGTTGTCCTATGCACAATCTGAAGTTTGTCAAGCCTTTTCTCCTTTTCCAAAAACTATGCCACATTTGTATTTTTTCACTGTGTTGCTAGATCATGAGGCCTGCTGTTACCAACTAGAAGAAAATCTTACAGCAGAGAATACTCACACAATTATTTCATAATATCATTTTTTCAATTTGATAACCTCAACCCATACTCCAAGATCACTTACCTGTTTTACATTGTATCCTGCTTTTGCACTTGTTTCAATAAACATAACATTCAGCTCTTTGGCTTTCCTTTCTCCTTCCTCAATAGATACTTGTCTGTAAAAAAAAATTTTAAGATAAATTCTTCTTTTGGCAAGACTGATATTATAAAGACTACAAACAAGATTCTGAAAAGAACTTTTCTTGACAGGGGTGCTAGGTATACAGGTGAGACTAGTTTGAGAGCTCATCAAGCTGCAGTACATTTAAAATTTGTGCACTTCTGTGTGTATGTTATACCTAACTAAACAATTTTTTAAAAAGACATTTTTTAAATGATTTAATGATTTGCTTTTTTACTTGGCTGGGCTCATCCTGTAATTTTTTTTGTTTTTAAAAACTTAATAGCCTACTATTTTCTCTTCATATAAAATCATAAGAATTTAGCCTTATGATTAAAAACTTCATGTAAAATAATTTTTTATGACCAAACTGTTAAAAATATGTTTTTTTCAAATGTTATACTACAGTGGAAAATGCTGCTATAAACATCTTTTTGCATAATATTTTGTGCACTGTGGGTCATTTCTTTAGGATGGATTTTGTGTATTTCTGTAAGTAGAACAAGTAAGTCAAAAGACATGTATGTTGAAGTCTCGATACATTTTATAGGGCATTTGGTGATGCATTATAATTAGGAGTGTGTCTCAAATTGTAATACACTCTTCAAGTACAAGATAATGTCACTTATCTTGGTATTCCTAGTGCCTAGCTGACACATAGGTGTTTAATAAATATGGAAATATTCTAATTAAATGAATCTAAAATATCAGCTGACAAACCCTGCTTCCTACAACACAGAAAACCAAAGCAATACAAGAGAATTTCCACAAGCTCTCACAGCATCAATCCACTGATCTACATGTGTGTGCCCTTATATTCTACCTCTAGTCCTGCTACTATGGAGGAAACTGTCCTTATTCCACATTCTCTTATGTAACAATCCAATTGTTAATCTTTTGCTACATCTGTTTGTTTTATCCTCATTCTCTATGTATTTACACATGTATATACATTTTAAAAAACACATATTTGAGAATAAGTTGACAATTTGCAGACCTTTAGCCCTAAATATATCAACAGTGTGAATTTCTTTAAAATAATTCTGTCAGGGGCGCCTGGGTGGCTCAGTCATTAAGCATCTGCCTTCGGCTCAGGTCATGATCCCCGGGTCCTGGGATCCAGCCCCGCATCAGGCTCCCTGCTCAGCAGGAAGCCTGCTTCTCCCTCTCCCACTCCCTCTGCTTGTGTTCCCTCTCTTGTGGTATCTCTCTCTGTCAAAATAAATAAATAAAATCTTTAAAAAAAAAAATCCTGTCAGATGCCCTAAAATTTACTCCTTGGACCTCTATTTACAATTACTCCCTTGGTGATCCCATGCAGTCTTGTGGTTTTAAGTCCATCTACATGCTGATTATTCCCAAACTTATATATCTAGCCTGGACGGCTACTCTGAACTCCAGACTCCAATATCCAATTGCCTACCTGACATCTAATTAGATATTAGGATATCTAATATCAAGTCTAAATTTATTTGTTCATTTATTTGAGAGGGAGGAAGGGGGTGAGAGAGAGAATCTTAAGCAGGCTACACGCCCAGCTCAGAGCCCAAAGCAGGGCTCCGTCTCACAACCCTGAGATCATGACCTAAACCAAAATCAAGAGTGGATGCTTAACCAACTGAGCCACCCAGGCACCCCTAGCAATTCTAAATTTAAAATGACCAAAACCGAAGTCATGATATTCCATCCCAAACCATTCCTTTATGTAGTCTCTTCCTATCTCAGTTAACGACAATTACTCAGGCTAAGAATCTAGGTGTCATTTTGAATCCTCCTTCTCCCACAACTCCATATTCTGTCCATCACTATGTATTCTATCCACTGCATGAGTTTATCTTGACAATTCCATCTTCAAAATATATCTGAACTTGAAGGCGCCTGGGTGGCTCAGTTGTTAAGCGTCTGCCTGCTCAGCTCAGGTCATGATCTCAGGGTCCTGGGATCGAGCCCCACATCGGGCTCCCTGCTCAGCGGGAAGCCTGCTTCTCCCTCTCCCACTCCCCCTGCTTGTGTTCCTGATCTCGCTCTCTCTCTCTGTCAAATAAATAAATAAAATCTTTAAAAATAAATTAAAAAATATATATATATCTGAACTTGACCACTGATCACCACACAAGCTACCACTACCCTGGTCCAAGTCATCATCATTTCTTGCTTGGATTACAGTCTGGATTACCCTCCTCACTTCTACTCTTATGTATTTTCAACAGAGCAAACATTGATCTATGAAAAGTTACTCTTCTGCTTGAACCCTTCAATCTCATTCAGAGTCTTCATTTTGTCCCACTTGACCTAGCCTTTATCATTTTTTTTTTTTAAACCTCATCACCTCCTACACTTTTCATCATTCTCTTTACCAGCTATATAGGGCTCCATGCTGTTCTTCAAATAAACTAAGTATATTCCCAACTCAGGGATTTTGCATTTTCTGGGCCAGAAATTTGCAGGGGTGACTCCCTTCCTTCCTTAGCATGTGTACTCAAAAGACATCAGTCATCTTCTCAATGAAGTCTTCCATTCCCCCCCCCCTTTTTTTTTAAAGATTTTATTCATTTATTTGACAGAGACACAGCGAGAGAGGGAACACAAGCAGGGGCAGTGGGAGAGGGAGAAGCAGGCTTCCCGCAGAGCAGGGAGCCCGATGTGGGACTCGATCCCAGGACCCTGGGACCATGACCTGAGCCGAAGGCAGACGCTTAACGACTGAGCCACCCAGGGGCCCCTGAAGTCTTCCATTCCTATCCCACCTAATATTTCAAACTCACACTTGACATTTCAAATTTCTTTTTCCTGCTTTTTTACTCTTAGCATGTATCATTATCGAACATACTATGTATTTCTTAAATTATTATTATTACTTTTTTACTTATTTACTGCCTGGTTCATTCTCTGAAATAAAAGTTCCTTGAAGACTTGTCTTTTTTTGTTCACTATTCTATCCTAGAGTAGCATCCTCTGAAACATAAGTGATAATAAATACTTCTGAATGAATATTATGAGTGAATGATTATCCTACATATAAATGATTCCAGACAGAAATTCTTCCTAGTTTTAGAACTAGTAGTCACCCTAATAAAATGGTTGAAGATTAGCTACAGCAATGGTCCCAACTATGGTTTTATTTTTGTCAGAATCACCTAGGAAGACTTATTAAAATATAAATTCAAGGGCCCCACACTAAACTAATTGAATTACAGCATCTAGAGGTAGGATATAAAACCCTAAAATTTTTAAAGTTGACAATGATCCTTCACAGCCAGAATCTTAAAAGAGGGTCTAATAAACTATTGACCAATTGATTCTCAGGTTTGGAACATTTGGGAATCACTGGCTACAGAGAATAGAAAGTACTGCACATTGAGGTGCTTATATTGAAACACTGGAACAGATATACTCTGGTATTTCCTCCAAGTTTTTACCAAAAATATGTAATTCTCAATGTGATAAAGACATTTAACTTTGAATCATTTTTATTAAAACTTTTTCTCCCAGGGGTGCCTGGGTGGCTCAGTTGTTAAGCGTCTGCCTTCGGCTTAGGTCCTGGGATCGAGCCCAGCATCAGGCTCCCTGCTCCGCAAGAAGCCTGCTTCTCCCTCTCCCACTCCTCTGCTTGTGTTCCCTCTCTGTGTCTCTCTCTGTCAAATAAATAAATAAAATCTTTTTTTAAAAAAATTTTAAAACCTTTTCTCCTGATTACAAAAGTAATTTTTTAGAAGACCAATCATTAACATTAAAGTCGTCCATAATCCCACTCCCTTCCCAAAGATGTATAGTGACAGTTAAGTTCCATGTATGCTTAATGCAGATTTGTTCTAAGCAAAAGAATATATATATCTCAACCACCTTTAATTTTTTTTTTAACAGAAAGGATATCATGCTACGCATACTGATCAAGTGAATTTTTTTAAGCTTCATGTGTTAGACATCAATAAATTTCTCTCATTTTTTTTTAGTAGCTATAAGTATTTCATTTATAAAATGCTACTGCTCCTGATGGACATTTAGATTGATTTTTTTTTTAGTATTACAAATAATGTTGCAATAAACATTCTTATATGTTCATTTTTTCACATTTCTGCAGGTGTATCTGTGGAATAAATTACTGGAGGTAGGTTTGAGTCAATGAATATTTCATTCATTCATTCATTCGAGAGAGAGAGAGAAAGGGAGGGAGAACATGAGAGAGAAAGCATGACCAGTGAGGAGGACAAAGGGAGAGAGAGAAGCAGGCTCCCCGCTGAGCAGGGAGCCCGACATGGGGCTCCATCCCAGGACCCTGGGATCACGACCTGAGCCGAAGGCAGACACCCAACCGACTGAGCCACCCAGGTGCCCTGAGTCAATGAATATTTTAAATTCTTATACTGTTGAACTGTTTCATCCCCAAATTATACTAGTTACAGGGTGCCTGGGTGGCTCAGTCAGTTAAGCCTCTCCACCCCCTTCCGCTTGCGCTCTCTTTCTCTCAAATACATAAATAAAATCTTTCTAAAAAATTATATTTGTTACATTTTCAGTATATGAGTTTCTTTTTAAATTTTCTTTTATTATGTTATGTTAGTCACCATACATTACTTCATTAGTTTTTGATGTAGTGTTCCATGATTCATTGTTCGTGTAACACCCAGTGCTCCATTCAATACATGCTCTCCTTAACACCCATCACTGGGCTAACCCATCCCCCCACCCCCCTCCCCTCTAGAACCCTCAGTTTGTTTCTCAGAGTCCATAGTCTCTCATGGTTCCTCTCCCCCTCCGATTTCCCCCCCTTCATTTTTCCCTTCCTACTATCTTCTTTTTTTCTTTTTTTACATATAATGTATTATTTGTTTCAGAGGTACAGGTCTGTGATTCATCAGTCTTACACAATTCATAGTGCCCACCATAGCAGATACCCTCCCCAATGTCCATCACCCAGCCACCCCCCACCACTCCAGCAACCCTCAGTTTGTTTCCTGAGATTAAGAGTCTCTTATTGTTTGTCTCCCTCTCTGGTTTCGTCTTGTTTCATTTTTCCCTCCCTTCCCCTATGATCCTCTGTCTTGTTTCTCAAATTCCTCTATCAGTAAGATCATATGATACTTGTCTTTCTCTGATTGACTTATTTCACTTAGCATAATACCCTCTAGTTCCATCCATGTCATTGCAAATGGCAAGATTTTGTGTTTTTTGATGGCTGCATAATATTCCATTGTAGTTCTTATTTAGATTCTTGACAATACTGTGCATTATCAATCTTCTGAATAATGGCTGATCTAATTGGTGAATATGATCTTTATATTTATATATTCAGACTTAAACCAATGTTTCTCTTTATGGCTTTAGGATTTCATGTCATGCTTATAAAAGGCCACCCACCTACTACCAAAAATTTTTTCTTCTAATGCTTATTTAACAAACCTTTAAATCTTTTACTCATTTTAAAATTAAAGGGTGATAGTCTGGCAAAACTTGCTGAGAAACACAGTAATTCCAAACCAATGGACAAATATTACCTTGAAGAAAAAAAATCACTTTATGTATAATTGAGGTAAGTTTCTAGCATTTATGTACTCAACTGAAATTTGACACAATAAAAGAACAGATGCTATATGCAACCTTTTAGATAACTCTGGCTATTATAACAGAAAGCAATTCAGATATACAATTTTCCTATTTAAAAATGAAAGTACTAGGGACTCTCTACTAGAAGAATATATACCTACATGATCTATAAATTCTTTTTTTCTTTTTAACAGATTTTATTTATTTATTAGAGAGAGAGAGAAAGCACAAGCAGCGGGAGTGGCAGGCAGAGGGAGAAGCAGGCTCCTCGCTGAGCAAGGAGCCTGATGCAGGACTCGATGCGGGACTTGATCCCAGGACCCTGGGATCATGACCTGAGCCGAAGGCAGACGCTTAACCGACTGAGCCACCCAGGCGTCCCATGATCTACAAATTCTGAGTGGAGATATATAAAATAGTGAAAACTCATGATGCCAACTGATGTCCAAACAAGTATTTTCATAAAGGAAAGATGATCATACTCTGAGTTTACTTTTAAATCAAGACAGACTTTTTTGTCATTCTACTGCCAATTCCAAATGAGGTACCATGGGAAGAAATGGGCTTAACATTTCCACAAGCCTTTGAACATATTGGATTTCTTTGCAACATTTTAATTAATAGTACAAGTTCAATACCTGAATTTCAATATCCATCTCATGAATAAACAAACAGCAAATAGTAAAAGCTTCTACTATTAAGTAAAATGGTCAAGACTATTTAAAGCAGAAAGAATATCCAGTAGATTACTTAGGATGCTGAAGGCAGATATTCAAGCCATGGGTTCTACAGTGAATGTTAATAATTTTGTATCCTGTGACTTGAATATGGCTTTGCTCATTTGACTAAGGTACCACAATCAAGCTATTCAGTTCAACTACACAGACTGGTTCAACCATACAATTTAAAAAAAGGAAAGAAAAACTACACCACTGAATTACAATGAATATTTATAAGAAGACTACCAAAAGAGTGTGCATTTAATCATTATGAATAATTTTTAAGGATAGGATTTGTTCTTAAAACATTTTGTTCTTTAACAGAATAGTGCCCATGTTTATGAGGCCTAAAAAATGCAAAATAGTTACCAGCTTCATGTATAAACAATCTTCTTTTCCCCCATGTGTAAACAATTTTGCACAAAAGCTATTTACACATGGGCTTACACAAAACAAAAAAACTCATTTTCCTTTAAGGACTGAGTTTAATGTTTACATTTATATTTCAGGTTCTCACACTAAAGAAAAGGGGAGTATAAACTTAAGAATTAAACATGTTTCCTTTCAAAACAATTCTTCAGTAATAAAAATAACAGGCTGCTTAACGAAGATATCAAATATTTGATACATATACAAAATCACTCTATACCTTTTGTCAGCAAGATCTGTTTTATTTCCTACTAGCATGATGATAACATCACTTCCTCTTTCTGTTCTGACATCATCAATCCATTTTGTAGTTTGCTGGAATGAGTTAACATCTGGTATAGGAGGGTGGACAGAGAGATTAGTGTTACTGCAAAGCTTCCCCAAGTGATAAACCAAACAACAACAACAACAACAACAACAAAAAACAAATCCTGGAAGTTGGGGAGGGGGTGGCACATTAGGATCCACTTTTAATGTGCCTGCAACATGACTCCATTTTATCTGAGTACAACTGTCAGTGATATAAACAAATCAAAAGAATAAAGTACTCAAGGTTCCTTTTATAGTAGTTTAAAATTTTTGGACATGACCAAATGAGTGCAACGTACCATATGTAACTGGGGGGGGGGACACCTTTTTAAAATGCAAGGACAGCTATGACAGATAATATGGTGTCACATTGCCACAATGTTTTTTTTTGATTACTTACACATACCCAGCATAACAAAGAAAGCATCTCCAAAAGTAGGTCAGCCAGTAAATCCCAACACATCCAGAAAATTTATAAAGCCTTTACATAGCTTTCAACACCACTTTGTTTGCATTGCTTGTTCAGTTTGTGATCACTTTAACTTGAAGTTCATTAGTTTAATGCACCAGAATCACTTGTAACAAAATCCATCTTTCCTAGCACTGCATTCTAAGTAGAATGCTTCAGTATTTTTTACAGCAGCTCCAGAAAACAGTATACTAATGTTTTAACCACATGTGCACAATTTTTAAAGAAAAATACACGAGGTTTCACTTGATTTGGTTAAAGTAAGCACAAACATTTTAAAGCTGCAAAACTTGTCAATGCACAATAATGAACATACACATTTTTTAAACAAGTAGCAACCCAAAGTAAAGCTTTAAGAAAAGAAAGACTGCATATAGCACCTAACCCACCCCCCAAAAAAAGGTCTCTGAATGCAAACTTATAATTCTGCCATAGCAATTATTAAGTAGATATGACTTCTGGTTGAGCACATATGCAAAAATGTACAGTAAGAATATCACTAGCTCAAACCAATAGTTTATGTAAGATTCTCTTTAAAGTAAGTTTAAGATGTAACATTATTCTGGTTTTCCTACAAATTATGGACCACTACATGGAATGATGGCTTAATACTGTCTAATGTATATATAATAAACCAATTTACAAAGACAATTTTAATCAGAGAGCATTTCCCTGTCAGTCACCATATTCTGTGGAAAATTTACAGGCACTTAAAATGCCAAAGACCTTATTTAGTCTTTAGGGAAAAGAAAAAGGAAGATCATTACTTGTTTCAATCTCCTATTTAAAATTTCTTCTTGGAGAGAAATGAAAGTAATTTGTTAGCAACAAAGTCAGTCAGTCACAGAATCCAGATGTGATTCAAATGAAAACGATTAATAGAAAACTGCACATTATATGTTTTCTCTGCCTTCCTCTATAGAGAGAGGATGGCTGGAAGTGGAAAGCAGAGAAAAGTTGGCTAGTGGAAGCTTTTAATAGCCTCAACAGAAAGCCTTGGAGGTTTTGAAAATTTTGGCAAGAGGCTTAAATGCAGATTATTTTATTTTAGAGAAATCTGAGATCAAGTTAAATGAAAAAGGAGACATTCTTCCAACCATAATTACGGTGTGACTTAGGGATAACAGGATACTAAGAAAGCCTTGGAGAGGATCCATAATTAGATCTGAAGGAAAATTTCCAGGGCAAAAAAAATCTGGCACAGTGGAAATAAAGCATGTTGGTACAAACACCAAAGCAAATATTTCTGACCTAACTGGTATATGATAAGGTTTACTATGACAAAACTCATTTTTACATGCTAGTATAGAAAACAAGCACAAGACAAGAACATGCATGCAGCTAAGCTAAAGGTTGAAAGATTAGAAATGCGTAATTCCCCCCCACTCACTTGTGATATCATAAACAACAACTGCCACAGTGGAGTCACGAATGTAGCTAGGAATCAAGCTCCTGAACCGCTCTTGACCTGCTGTGTCCCATAATTGCAATCGTACCTAACAAAATCAGTCAAACAAGCAAGAAAAATAAGAAAGGTCAACCCGTTGCAAAATACCTACTTGTGATATCGTAAACTACTACGGCTGCAGCAGAATCACGGATGTAACTGGGAATGAGGCTACGGAAACGTTCCTGACCCGCAGTATCCCAAAGCTGCAGCCTGATCTGTGGGATGGGAAAAAATAAATAAAAAAAAAAAAACCAAACTCATACTAAAAAGAAAAAAGAAATAATGTTTTTAAAAGGGGGAAGGTGGGAAGAAGGTAAAAAGTAGACTCATGCAAAAGGTTGCAGGGATGTGAGGATTGAAAATAATACAAAATTCCTTTCCTTTTTTAAAAGGGAGTATATAAAAAATTTGCTTGCTCTGAAGGTATGTGACTTAAATATGGCAATGTGAAAGATTTCATAGAATCAGAAATACAGCTTTTTTTTACTCCCTATAACATCTCTTTGGATCTTATGCCTTCCGGATAGCAAAAAGTAGACTGTGTTGATGTTCAAATAGTGAGCATAAAAGGGAAAAATGAAGGTAAATGCCAATGCGCAGCCCCGGCTATCAGAGTAAAGGAATGAATGCTTCTCTGAAAACCTCTCTGAAGCTAGAATTCGTCTCTTTTTTATTGGATCCAGAACACTGTGAAATTGGGTCTCTGACTACTGTGCGTATGTTTCTCCTACACGTTTCTTCCCAGAACATTGTATATAACCTAACAAAAAAGGAGAAATATCTTTTCGCAACTCTACATAAAAATGTTTTCTTACTTTTTCATATCTATATTTGAGGAAGAAAAGCCTGAAAATAAGCATTCAGTTATCTTACCATTATAAAGCAATTTCTAAGCTTTGAAAATTTAAGAAACGACATGTTGTATATTAAAACATAAAAGAGAACATTCAAAAGAAAAACTTACACACTTATATGAAAAAGCATTAGAGATACAATAATTTTTTGGGGGTATAGGTCCTGAAATATTACATTTAATAAGACAGTCACTGTTTAGTTGATAGGAATCTCTTCCAGGGACAGTGGGCTAGAATACAGAATTTACACTATGCTTAAAGGGAGCATTCCAAAAGATAGGCATCTAAATCCAACAAATAAATACACATTACCTCTACCTATTCACTGTCACTTTGGTATTCATCATATTCTGACAAATAAATTTTGAAATTCACAAATTATGTGATATTCAAATGAGATATTTTTGAATGCCTCAAGAGTAGCACTCAAAAGGTCTTTAGCAGCTCTAATTTCTTTATGAAAACACATTTTTCATTATCTCAATGCTATTTGTTATCATTTTTCCAAATCAGGGCGACAAATTTTGTTTAGCAAGCCTAGGGCATTCAGTATTTTCCAAACAACTTGGCTTTCTCTCCTCTTTGGATTTTACTTAGGGATTAAGCCAGAATGCTAAGTACTACCACTCTGTTAATAATAGTTTTTCTCAAAGCCTGTAAACTAACTTTCTCTACTTTGCTAAGAGCTTCTTATGGTGACAATCATCAATTATAGCTTTGATCATAGTTTTCTATCCTGGAGTGTTGCAGAAAATTGCACACTGAAAACATTACTCACTGTTCGATCCTCCAAGTACATTGTTTTTGATAAAAAGTCAATACCAATTGTTGCCTGTAAAACAGAATAAAACAAAGAAGTTAAAAAATAAAATAAAAATAATAATAGTTTAGGAGGTGCTTGGGTGGCTCAGTCGATTAGGCGTCTGCCTTCAGCTCAGGTCCCTATCTCAAGCCCCGCATGGGGCTCCCTGCTCAGCAGGGAGTCGGCCTCTCCCTCTGCCCCTCCCCCCATGCATGCGCTCTCTCAAATAAATAAATAAATAAATTGAAAACATAATAATAGTTTAATGGCAGTTCAGGGTTCAAATGGTAATTATGACTGTAGGAGAAATAATGAATTAAACACATAAACACATCATAGCCAAATAAGAATGAACAAAATTTTCAGTGATAATGGTTTCCACCTACTGAGCACGTGTGCTAAAGAATTCTTTTAGGCCTTTTACACGATCATCTCTAATCCTCATACATCTCTGCAAGGTAGCTACTGCCATTCTTATTTTTATCATTTTAACAATATTGGGGTTTAGGGATGCGTGGGTGGCTCAGTTGGTTAAGCGTCTGCCTTCGGCTCAGGTCATGATCTCAGGATCCTGGGATCAAGTCCCACACAGGGCTCCTTGCTCAGTGGGGAGCCTGCTTCTCCTTCTGCCCCACCCCCACCCCCGTTTGTGCGCACACTCTCTCTCTCTCTGATAAATAAATAAAAATCTTTAAAAACAAAAACAAAAACAAAATACCCCCAAAAAACAATACTGGGGTTCAGAGAAGTTAAAAAACTTGTCCAGGGGAACAAAGCTTCTGCTGTGGAGTTGGGAGTAAAAGTCCAGCTCTTTCCAAAATATAATGATTATAATATATATTTATTATATATATTTAAGTTGTGATAAAATACACATAATAAAATTAACCATCTTAACCATTTTTTAAAATACTATTTTTTGGGAGTAGTTTTAGGTTCATAGCGAAACTGAAAGGTGCAGAGATTTTCCATATACTCCCTTACCCCCACATAGGCATTAACACGCCCTATTGTTAACATCCCCTGCCAAAGTGGTACATTTGTTACAGCTGATGAACCTACACTGACACTGATATATTTTTTTAAGATAGATTTTATTTTTAAATTGTGGTAAAACAAATATCATAAAATGCGACATTTTTGGGCACCTGGGTGGCTCAGTTGGTTAGGCAGTTGCCTTTGGCTCAGGTCATGATCCCAGGGTCCTGGGATCGAGCCCTGCATTGGGCTCCCTGCTTCATGGGAAGTCTGCTTCTCTCTCTCTCTTTCTCTACCCCTTCCCCCCGCTCATGTGCTCACTCTCTCTCTTAAATAAAATCTTTAAAAAAATAAAATGTAACCACATTAAATGTACAATTCAATGGCATTGATTATATCCACAAAGATGTATAACTGTCAACATTATTTTTAAAGCTTTTCTATAACCTCAAACAGAAACTGTACCCATTAAGCAATAACTTATCAGAATGTATGGATAGCCCACAATTTCTTTTTTTCATTCATCTATTAATGGACATTTGGGTTGTTTCCACCTTTTGGCTGCTGTGAGTTCCTATACTGAATTCTTCAGTATATACTAGTAGAACTGCTAGGCCATATGATAATTCTACTTAAACTTTGTGAGGAAATGCCACACTGGCTTCCACAGCAGCTGCACCACTTTAAATTTCCAATAGCAATACATGAAGGTTCCAATTTTTCCACATTCTTGCCAGAATTTGGTATTTTCTCTTTTTATATATAATACTCATCCTAGTAGGTAGGAAGTGGAATCTTTTTGTGATTTTGATTTGCAGTTCTCTAATGACTAATAATGTTAAGCATCTTTTCCTGTGCTTACTGGCCATTTGTACAACCTCTCTGAATAAATGTCTATTCAAGTCCTTTGCCCATTTTTAAACGGAGTTTGTCATTTTATTATTGATATGCAAGAGTTCTTTATAGATCCTAGATACTAAACCCTTCTCGGATATGTAATTTTCAAATATTTCCTCCCATTATGTAGGTTGAGCCTGGTGTTTTTATTGAAAATCAATTGTCCGGTGCCTGGGTGGCTCAGTCTGTTGAGTGTACGACTCTTGATTTAGGCTTGGGTCACAATCTCAGGGTCCTGGGATCTAGCCCTGCATTGGGCTTCATGCTCAGTGGGGAGTCTGCATGAATTTCTCTCTCCCTGTGCCCCTCCCCCACTTTGTGCACAAGGGCATGCTTGCACACTCTCTAAAATAAATAAATCTTTAAAAAATTTTTTTAAAAAGAAAATCAATTGTCAATAGATATGTGGATTTACTTATGGATTCCCTATTCTATTCCAGTGGTCTATAGGTCTATCATTGTTCTGATTACTGTAGCTTTGTAATAAATTTTGAAATCAGGAAGTGTGTGTCCTCCTTTTTTTTTTTTTTTTTTAATTTTTTATTTATTTATTTGTCAGAGAGAGTGAGCATGAGCGGGTTGGGGCGGGGGGAGAAGCAGGCTCCCCACTGAGTAGGGAGCCCAACGTGGGGCTCAATCCCAGGACCCTGGGTTCATGACCTGAACCGAAGGCAGATGCAAAACCAACTGAGCCACCCAGGTGCCCTATTTTTCTTTTTCAAGACTGTTCTGGCTTTTGCAATTTAGAATCGGCTCTTTCATTTATACACAAATGGCAGTAGAAATCTGATAGGGACTGCATTAAATCAGTAGATTGCTTTCAGTAGTTAGTATCAACATCTTAACAATATTAAGTCTTCTAAGCCCTTTGCCCAGGATGTCTCTCCATTTATTTAGGTCTTCTTTAATTTTTTTTGAGCAGCGTTTTGCAGATTTCAATTATACACAGACTTTTATTAAGAAAGCAAGCAAGGGGTGCCTGGGTGGCTCAGAGGGTTAAGCGTCTGCCTTTGGCTCATGTCATGATCCCAGGGTCCTGGGATCAAGACCTGCATTGGGTTCCCTGCTCAGCGGGGAGACTGCTTCTCCCTCTCCCTCTACTGCTCCCCCTGCTTGTGCTCTCTCTCTCTGTTAAATAAATAAAATCTTAAAAAAAAAAAAAAGCAAGCTAGCTTTCCCCTTTATCCTAAACTATGTGACTATGTATTTCAATTACATTTCTAAATTTAGGGCTTAAATATACATAACCTAAGTACGAATTCCATCTTATGACATTCAGTCTGAAAATGTATATCCTGTTCTGCTATAGGCTGGGATAATGGGTTCATAAATGTGAATTACTGTGCAAAAGCATCTAACTGACAAACCTGAGGAATGTACAGGAATGGTATGGGCTACATTTAACAAATCTCACCCAGAGAAGCTCATTTAATCAGACAATGTGGTAGAGGCAGCTAACTTTCTACACAAATATCCACCTTCCCCTTCCTTATTAAAACAATCATTTATTTGAATCCATACTTTTCTCACTAAAAAGACTACATTTTCCAGCCTTCTTTGAGCTTTAAATAAATGGGGCTGATTCAGTTGAGAGGTACACTCTTGGTTTTTTTCCTTTCCTTTTTCTTGCCTGGATGTGATACCATGGCCAGAACTCCAGGAACCATTCAATAACCATGAGGCAACCTCCATATGGAAGTCATATATTAGATTTGGTTAAACAAAGTTAGAAGTCCCAGATGACTATGGAGCTGCCATACAAGCCCTGAACTACTCTACTTACAGACTTCTTTTATATGGAAAAAAAAATTCTCATATCACTTACTAATGTTATTTTGTGTTTGCTATAAACAGCCCAAAATAATTTTTAATGGCTACAAACCAAAATATACCTTGTCAGACCTCACAGCCAAAACATATAAATGTTTTTAAAATTACTGCAAAGTAAGACTTTATGATAAAATGTATAATAATCCCCTCCCTTCCACTGCACTATCCTACCTTTGGGACATCATTTATACACCAAACTTGTAAAGATTAAAATTAACCTGAAAAACATAGCCTGTTTCTGCTCTTTTCAGTTAATTTTATTCCAAGCAGAACTATGGCAAAAAAGTTAATCAACCACAAGAATTAAGCCAACAGCAGGAAAAATAGAAAGAATGGATGCAAACTAAACATTATCAGCTATTCCAGCACCTTGAATGCTACTGATGTAGAACTAATTCAAATCTTCATAAAAGACGGATGAGACGTTAGTCCTGCCTCTTGCTGATGTTCTTTATAGAAATGCAGAAGGCAATAACTGTAGAAGAAACCAAAGGTGAGAGAAAATTCTCCCACATATCTTAATTTATAGCTTCACATTATTTTAAGTGTTAATTAATTCATTATGTTGGAAAAGTCTACTTTGTAAAAAAAAAAAAAATAAGAAATAAAAAAATTAAACTGAGTACTTGTACTGCGGGAGCACACAATTCAAGATTAAACAATGGCTTACCCAAATATATCAGCATCAAGATAATAATAACTATAGTTTAGATATTTGTATTTGGATGCTCTCCAGTCAGACCAGTGTTTATCTGCCCCAAAAGCAATTTTATAAAATATTGCAGATGTAAACTAACTATTCTGCCTGACTTCCCACATACTGGTTTGTCACCTGTACTGATGCCACATAAAGCCAAGAGACCCATCAACATCATGATTTTCCATAAGGGACATGAGTTTTCCTACATAAAAGTAATTAAGTAAGGAAAACAAGTTTTTCTCTGTACCAAGCAATGATAATCAGCTTCCTTCTGTGGTACAAATATATAGAGTTCTGTTGCCTGGCTGCTGCTTTCTCTAGCAGGAAACAGAGAAAGAGTAAGAGCTGAGAAAGGCAAAGACTAGAATAAAGGGAGAAAAGAGTGGACAAGTTAAAGAAGAGTCTAACATTGACTAACAGAGATAAAAAGAAAGAAGAAAGGCAAAGGATCCCAGAAGGAGGATACTGATACAGGTTCCATTTAGAAAGGTAACCATCCATTAATAAATATGTTTATATAAATTTATGTGTGTGAAACTTGTATATATAATTTTCTCTTAGATATCTTTGTGCCACGTTGCTTAGGAGAAAAATTATGTGGAGTCTGTCGACTTCAGAAATGAGTCATTATAACAAGCATAAAATTTTACTTATGTAAGGTGAACAAGTTCTAGAGATCACTGTGCATATAATACTGTATTGTACACTTAATCTGATTAGAAGGTAGATTTCATATTAAGTGTTCTTGGCACAGTTTGAAAAAACTGTTCTCCCCCCACTCCCCATAAAACGACAATACTTCTGGTAGGAGAAAAAAAAAAAAGAGTCCTTAAAAATTAAAGAAAATTAAAAACCAAAGAAACACTGGATGAGAAAAACAGTGCATGCAGGGGGTAATTTTATTTCTATTGGTAACAAACTAGAATTGTGTGTAGAACAATTTAAAGCTTTAACTTGAAGAGCTTAAGGATGTATTAGATCACCACCATCTTCCTGGAAAAATTCATTTGTATTGTTTTAAATGTTTCAATGGGGGCACCTGGGTGGCTTAGATGGTTAAGCGTCTGCCTTCAGCTCAGGTCATGATCCCAGGGTCCTGGAATCAAGTCCTGAGTTGGGCTCCCAGCTCACTGGGGAGTCTGCAACTCCCTCCCCTTTGTCCCTCCCTGCCCCCTGCTGGTGCTCTTTCTCTGTCTCAAATAAATAAAATCTTAAAAAAGAATAAAAATATAAAAAAATTAATGTTTCAATGTTTTAAACTATGCCACAATGAATTTATGTTTGTTTGGGGTTTTTTTTCCATTTAAGACAGGGCATACTTTATTCAAAGATTTTTTTTTTTAATTTATTTATTTGACAGAGAGAGAGAGATAGCAAGCAAGTGAGAGACCGTAAGCAGGGGGAGAGGGAGAAGCAGGCTCCCCGCTGAGCAAGGAGCCTGCTGCAGGACTCAATCCCAGGACCCTGGGATCATGACCTGAGCCAAAGGTAGACATTTAACCACCTGAGCCACCCAGGCATCCCTGGGAATACTTTATTCAAATCCATCAGAGAAAAGGACATCTTGAGTCTATAACAAAGTGCTGTGTTTTAAACCACAGGTCACTAATTGTACATGAAGAGTATACACTGCTACATACAAATTAACTGATCAGAGCTCAACTTTTCAATGTTTAAAACAGAATAAGCTTCCCTGTAAAAGCAGCACCTTTGTGACATTTTTAACTTTAGCACTCCTCTCCTTCTTCAAGCTCTCCTTCTACTAAATCCACACCAACCTCCTCATAATCCTTCTGAAGGGTACCCATGTCCTCACAGGCCTCAGAAAACTCTCCTTCCTCCATGCCCTTAGCCACATACCAGTGAACAAAGGCATGCTTGGCATACATCAGGTCAAACTTGTGGTCCAGGCAAACCCAAGCCTCAGAAATGTCTGTGATGTTGCTTACCATGCACACAGCTCGCTGTACTTTAGCCAGGTCTCCACCAGGTACCACGGTGGGAGGCTGGTAATTAATGCCCACTCTGAAGCCAATGGGGCACCAGTCCATAAACGGGATGGTATGCTTGGTCTTGATGGTGGCAATGGCAGCACTGACAACTTTGGGAACTATGTCGCTACTGTACAACAGGTAGCAAGCCATGTATTTACCATGGCGAGGGTCACATTTCATCATGTGATTGGCTGATTCAAAGCATGCAGTGGTGATCTCTGCTACAGAAAGCTGTTCATGGTAGGCTTTCTCAGCAGAGATGACAGGAGCATATGTGGCCAGACAGAAGTAGATGCAGGGATAGGGCACCACACTGGTCTGGAATTCTGTCAGATCAACATTCAGGACTCCATCAAATCTGAGGGAAGCAGTGATGAAGGACACAATTTGACCTATCAACCTAATTAGGTTAATGCAGGCTGGGCGTTCAATATTGAGGTTTCTATGACAGATGTCATAGATGGCTTCACTGTCTACCATGAAGGTGAATTTATGTTTATTGTCGACTTGTAACAGCCTTCGGAATAAATCTTCTAAATTCAAAGTAATCTCAAAGGTTAGTCTACAAACAAAAAAACAGGAAAAAGAATGAATCTACTCTAACTGTGGGAATCTTTCTTCAGCTTATTTATATTAAGCTGAACCGTGTAAAACTGACAATATTCTATCATTTTTTAATTATAAAAATAGCAACATAATATGGTTCAAGCTGATACACTTTAAACTGTTAAGAAAATCTGTGAGTTTATAACTGGAAAAAGAAGGTAAGTGGTGAAAAACAAGAGCAACTTTAAGATACTCAATTCTAGGCTCTCTAGTTAGAAAGAACAATTTTTTTTGTTTCACTCTGAAATACTGTCTAAATTTTGGTCAATTAAAGGCTCTTCTGGCCAACCAGTTTCCTCCTTTTTAAATGAAATTAATTCAGTGCAAAGGAATCATACATAGAACATGAATTACTAACAACATAAAATTTATCATTTTTGTGAAATAAAACTTCACTTAAACTAAGTTTGATATATACATTACATATGGCTCATATAAGCCCAAGAATAAATTTCTAGCAAGGAGACTAGTTCCTTAATTATTCATTTCAGAAGTCTTTCTGTTGTGTGTGTGGTGGAGGTCGGAGTAGGGAATCTTCAAATGATTCATTGAAGAACTCTTCACCTGAAACTAAGCTGGCAGCTAGCCACATAAAGGTCAATTCTTCATATTCAAAGATAATACTTAACATACTGTCAAGCTGATTTCCCTACATTAGGATGTAGGGTACCATATCATCTAAATTTTCTTGTTAGAGCTAAACTAAAAGAACATCTAGGACTGTATCTAATTGTTATAAAAACTTGTAACTCACACTGTTAATTAGCAAAACCTATTAATGCCAAAGTACCATGATACTTTAGCTTTATTTTTTTTAAGATTTTATTTATTTATTTGACAGAGAGCGAGCACAGGCAGGGGGGAGTGGCAGGCAGAAGGAGAGGGAGAAGCAGGCTCCCCACAGAGCAGGGGGAGCCCAACATGAGACTCCATCCCAGGACCCCGGGATCATGACCTGAGCCGAAGGCAGTCGCTTAACCAACTAAGCCACCCAGGCGCCCGATACTTTAGCTTTATTAGCAACAACTTTCCCACAAACAATCACAATCTTTCCTTATCTGTCAAATTCTATCAATATCACTACCTTTATGTCAATCACTATCCTTATATATGTCTGACTGAACAGCAGCATGAAGAAACAGCAATGGCACTTTCAGGTATGCCTGAAAGATTTCCTTAATTTCACTGGGAACATGGGTATAACAAAATCCTTTAGAAACACCCAGAGAACTCTAGATAGGCTCCAGCTAATAAGTCATTTAGCCTAAGACTCCGATCTTAGTTCAGATTTTTTAGCCTATGGTAATGGTTCTACTCCTAAAGATCTGAGCTTACACTTTTCAGGAATTTTCCACATGTGGCTCAATAACATCAATACTTTTGTTAGTCTCTGAAACTGGCATCTGTAGCTCTTCTGATGAGAAGAGACAGAGCACTGCTCAGAATCAAGACACCATCAAGACCTTCAAGAGAAGGTCCTCTAGGTGAAGCCTATAGGCCGTAGAGTTGCAGGGACCTAGAAAATTGGGGATATCTGACCTAAAGGAGTCCAGAAGAAAACTGATGCACTCTTACTGACTGAGCTATTTTTCATTTCTAAATTTGCTCTTTTCATGTCTAATGAGGTGGCTAAACCATTTCTGAGATATTCAAAAGAATGATAATAAAATATATACAGTACACACTAATTAGCTTTTTAAGAAGTGACTTTCCTAAAATGTCAGATTTATATATGTCAGTCATTTCTGTTCTATGATCATTATGGTTTTTAATAAAAGGCTTAATTAAAACAAATTCCTTTTGGGATGAAAATGTTCCTAATCTTGATGGTGGTGGTAACTTCACAGGTGTACACATCTACTGAAATTTGTCAAAATGCAAAGAATTAGTAATTCTTTACTATGTGATTTAAGAGTCCTGTGTGTGTTGGATAAAAGTTCTTTGTCATGTGTCTTTTCCTTGTTTTTTTTTTTTTTTAAGATTTTATTTATTTATTTGACAGAGAGAGACACAGCGAGAGAGGGAACACAAGCAGGGGCAGTGGGAGAGGGAGAAGCAGGCTTCCCGCCGAGCAGGGAGCCCGATGCGGGGCTCGATCCCAGGACCTGGGATCATGACCTGAGCTGAAGGCAGATGCTTAACGACTGAGCCACCCAGGCGCCCCTGTCTTTTGCTTGTTTTAGGGTTAGTTTACTTTTCTAGTTTCTTAAGGTAGAAGGTTAAATTATTGATTTAATATATTTCTTCTTTTCCTTAAAGCACTGCTTTAGCTGTATCCTATAAATTTTGGTATGTTGTGGTTGTTGTTTTTTTTTTCCATTTGTCTCAAAGTATTTCCTAAATTTCCTTTGTGAATTTTTTTCTTGACTCATTGGTTATTTGGGAATGTGCTGTTTAATTTCCACATATTTGTGAAAATCCCAAATCTCCTTCTGTTAATGATTTCTAATTACATCATTCATTTATTCTTGACTTTAAGTATAGATCAAAAGGTCATAGAATCCTAGGCTTGAGGGGCACCTGGGTGGCTCGGTCGTTAAGCGTCTGCCTTCAGCTCAGGTCATGGTCCCAGGGCCATGGGATCAAGCCCCGCATCGGGCTCCTTGCTCCACAGGAAGCCTGCTTCTCCCTCTCCCACTCCCCCTGCTTGTGTTCTCTCTCTGTCAAAAAAATAAATAAAATCTTTAAAAAAAAAAAAAAAGAATCCTAGGCTTGAACCACATAAGAGAATATCTATAACCACTACTACTTCTTTCCCAGATGGTAATTAGTCATAATCTTTCAATGGACTTTGGAAGAAGAGATAAAGAAATCAAGTGAAAAGATTGAGGACTATGAGCAAAATCAGTTATACTTTGTATTTATACAGCATTTTACAGATTACAGAAAGTGCTTTTATGTAAATAAGTAGATTTTTGAAAAGACCTTAAATATTACTTCTAACATAAAAGAGAGACGAGTTAAGTCAGCAAAAATAAAATACCTGATAGGTGTTGTCAAAACTGTCATACATGAATCTGGTGATCAAGGATGTCTTTCCAACTGAAATGAAAAGGAAAGAAGATTCACTCAGTTAAAACAATATACTGTGATTCTTCTACAGAGAACTGCAATTAAAGTCAATGGGAAATATCTGCAATGGTTCTACTAATAATAATTTAGAAACATATAGACCCTAGCTTGTTGAAACACCTTTCTCTAATAACAGATAACAATCTCTCAAATTAAAAGCACAGGTAAATAAAGTTTTATTTAGTAAAGAGATGAGGAAAATGAAAAGATGGAGGAAAATAATAAATTATGTTGACATCTCTAATTCACAAAAGGCCAAGCAGATATTACTTGGGCCCTAACAAAAAGAACTAGGATTAGACTTGAGAAGAAGCCTCTTTATATAGCAATGGTTGAACTATGAATTTCTTTATTAGTAAACAGTACATATAGTTTCCATTTTTTAAAAAAATGTTCACCATCTTTTTCACATAAAAGAGTAAAATGCATATTGTATTTTACTGGTGGTACAGAAAATTACAGGAACAAAGTGAAAATTATGTATATCATACCACCCATATACAATTAATGTTGGTTTATGTTTTTCTGTAATATTTTTTATATATAAAAACATGTACTTAAAGGTAAAATTCTAGAACCATTCATAGGAAAGTCAGGAAAAATATACATACTACTGTTTTCAACACTGATTGGACTCTGTAAAAAGTAAATGTAAAAATCTGAAGGGATAAAAGGCAATATGCATTTCACAGAGGGGGAAATAGTGGTGGATAAAAGCAAGGAACTATATAAAATACATAACAAAGAAATATAAAATAGCTTGTTAAAATAGTTTTTATTCAGAGGCGCCTGGGTGGCTCAGTCAGTTAAGCAGCTGCCTTCGGCTCAGGTCATGATCCCAGAGTCCTGGGATCGAGCCCCGCATTGGTCTCCCTGCTCAGCGGGGAGCCTGCTTCTCCCTCTCCCACTCCCCCTGCTTGTGTTCCCTCTCTCGCTGTCTCTCTCTCTCTGTCAAATAAATAAATAAAAATATTTAAAATAAAATAAAATAGTTTTTATTCAAAGGATTAAAAATTATTAAGCATTTTATTTTTAAAAGATTTTATTTTTAAGTAATCTCTACACCCAATGTGGGGTTTAAACTCACAACCCCAAGATCAAGAGTGAATGCTCTACTGACTGAGCCAGCCAGGTGCCCCTAAGTATTTTAAATACGATTCACTATGGAGTCCTAGTAAATATATTGCTCTGTTTACCTCAAACTTCCTGTAAAATGGTATGCAAAGTATAATGATTTGCTACATGTTGTTTTTCCTAAAAGATTATAAGCTCCAGGGGCACCTGGGTGGCCCAACTGGTTAGGTGTCCAACTCCTGGTTTCGATTCAGGTCATGACCTCAGGGTCCTGGGATCAAGCCCCGAGTCAGGCTCCCTGCTCAGCAGGAGTCTGCTTCTCCCTCTCCCTCTGCCCCTACCCCCACTCATGCTCACTCTCTCTCTCAAATAAATAAAGTAAAAATTTTACAGTTTATAACATAGAGAATGTAATATATGACAACTAAAACACAAAAGATGGGGAGATAGATGCAGTTATACTGTTGTAAGGTATCTATAGTTTATGTGAACAGTACAGTACAGTCTGTGAGAGGTTAATGATGCATATCATAAGCCCTGGCAAAACCACTAAAAATATATGCAAAAAGGAATGGCCAAGAAGTCAACAGAGGAATCAAAATGGAACAGTAAAATAATAACAAAAATCAAAGGAGACAAACCCAATCCAGCCCTATCAATTTATAGAGTAAATGAAAAGTAGATTTAAAAACTCCAATTAAAAGACAAAGATTGTCAGAATGGATAAGAAAACACAAATACTTGCTTTCTGTAGAGACACACTTTAAATACAAAAATGGAGGCTCTAACTACTAGAATAAATGAGGCAGAAGAGAGAAATAGTGATATAGAAGACCAAATGATGGAAAATAAAGACGCTGAGAAAAAGATAACTACTGGATCACGAGGGCAGAATTCGAGAGATAAGTGATACCATAAGACAAAACAACATTAGAATAATTGGGATCCCAGAAGAAGAAAGAGAGAGGGGGGCAGAAGGTATATTGGAGCAAATTATAGCAGAGAACTTCCCTAATTTGGGGAAGGAAACAGGCATCAAAATCCAGGAGGCACAGAGAACCCCTCTCAAAATCAATAAAAATAGGTCAACACCCCGACATCTAATAGTAAAACTTACGTGTCTCAGAGACAAAGAGAAAATCCTGAAAGCAGCTCGGGAGAAGAGATATGTAACCTACAATGGTAGAAACTTTAATTGGCAACAGACCTATCCACAGAGACCTGGCAGGCCAGAAAGGACTGGCATGATATATTCAGAGCACTAAATGAGAAAAATATGCAGCCAAGAATACTATATCCAGCTAGGCTGTCATTGAAAATAGAAGGAGAGATGAAAAGCTTCCAGGACAAACAAAAACTAAAGGAATTTGCAAACACGAAACCAACCCTACAAGAAATATTGAAAGGGGTCCTCTAAGCAAAGAGAGAGCCTAAAAGCAACATAGACCAGAAAGGAACACAGACAATAGACAGTAACAGTCACCTTACAGGCAATAAAATGGCACTAAATTAATATCTTTCAATAGTTACCCTGAATGTAAATGGGCTAAATGCCTGAATCAAAAGACACAGGGTATCAGATTGGATAAAAAAACAAGACCCATCGATATGCTGTCTGCAAGAGACTCATTTTAGACCCAAAGACACCCCCAGATTGAAAGTGAGGGGGTGGAAAACCATTTACCATGCTAATGGACACCAAAAGAAAGCTGGGGTGGCAATCCTTATATCAGACAAATTAGATTTTAAACCAAAGACTGTAATAAGAGATGAGGAAGGACACTATATCCTACTTAAAGGGTCTATCCAACAAGAAGATCTAACAATTGTAAGTATCTATGCCCCTAACATGGGAGCAGCCAATTATATAAGCCAATTAATAACAAAAGCAAAGAAACACATCGACAACAATACAATAATAGTGGGGGACTTTAATACCCCCCTGACTAAAATGGACAGATCATCTAAGCAAAAGATCAACAAGGAAATAAAGACTTTAAATGACACACTGGACCAAAGGGACTTCATAGATATATTCAGAACATTCCATCCCAAAGCAACAGAATACACACTCTTCTCTAGCGCCAATGGAACATTCTCCAGAATAGATCACATCCTAAGTCACAAATCAGGTCTCAACTGGTACCAAAAGATTGGGATCATTCCCTGCATATTTTCAGACCACAGTGCTTTGAAACCAGAACTCAATCACAAGAGGAAAGTTAGAAAGAACTCAAATACATGGAGGCTAAAGAGCATCCTACTAAAGAATGAATGGGTCAACCAGGAAATTAAAGAAGAATTTTAAAAATTCATGGAAACAAACGAAAATGAAAACACAACTATTCAAAATCTTTGGGATACAACAAAGGCAGTCCTAAGAGGAAAGTATATAGTAATACAAGCCTTTTTCAAGAAATAAGAAAGGTCTCAAATACACAACCTAACCCTACACCTAAAGGAGCTGGAGAAAGAACAGCAAATAAAGCCTAAACCCAGCAGGAGAAGAGAAATAATAAAGACCAGAGCAGAAATCAATGGACTAGAAACCAAAAGAACAGTAGAACAGATCAACGAAACTAGGAGCTGGTTCTTTGAAAGAATTAACAAGATTGATAAAAACCCTGGCCAGACTTATCAAAAAGAAAAGAAATAAAATCATGACTGAAAGAGGAGAGATCACAACCAACACCAAAGAAATACAATTATAAGAACATATTATGATGTAATGTATGGGGATTAACATAATAAAAAAATTAAAAAAAAAAAAAGAACATATTATGAGCAACTATATGCCAGCAAATTAGATAACCTGGAAGAAATGGATGCATTCCTAGAGATGTATCAACTACCAAAAGTGAACCAGGAAGAAATAGAAAACCTGAACAGACCTATACCACTAAGGAAATAGAAGCAGTCATCAAAAATCTCCCAACAAACAAAAGCCCAGGGCCAGATGGCTTCCCAGGGGAATTCTACCAAACATTTAAAGAAGAATTAATACCTATTCTTCTGAAACTGTTCCAAAAAATAGAAATGGAAGGAAAACTTCCAAACTCATTTTATGAGGCCACCATTACCTTGATCCCCAGACCAAAGACCCCATCAAAAAGGAGAATTACAGACCATTATCCTTGATGAACATGGATGCAAAAACTCTCACCAAAATACTAGCCAATAGGATCCGACAGCACATTAAAAGGATTATTCACCAAGACCAAGTGGGATTTATCCCTGGGCTGCAAGGTTGGTTCAACATCTGCAAATCAATGTGATATACAATACCTTAATAAAAGAAAGAACAAGAACCATATGATCCTCTCAATAGATGCAGAAAAAGCATCTGACAAAGTACAGCATCCTTTCTTGATCAAAACTCTTCAGAGTATAGAGATAGAGGGTACATACCTCAATATCATAAAAGCCATCTATGAAAAACCCACAGCGAATATCATTCTCAATGGGGAAAACCTGAGAGCTTTCCCCCTAAAGTCAGGAACGCAGCAGGGATGTCCACTATCACCACTGCTATTCAACATAGTATTAGAAGTCCTAGTCACAGCAATCAGACAACAAAAAGAAATAAAAGGCATCCAAATTGGCAAAGAAGAAGTCAAACTCTCTTTGCAGATGATATGATACTTTATGTGGAAAACCCAAAAGACTCCACCCCAAAACTGCTAGAACTCATTCAGTAAAGTGGCAGGATATAAAATCAATGCACATTAATCAGTGGCATTCTTATACACCAACAACAAGACAGAAGAAAGAGAAATTAAGGAGTCGATCCCATTTACAATTGCACCCAAAACCATAAGATACCTAGGAATAAATCTAACCAAAGAGGCAAAGAATCTGTACTCCAAAAAATATAAAATACTCATGAAAGAAATTGAGGAAGACACAAAGAAACGGAAAAATGTTGCATGCTCATGGATTGGAAGAACAAATATTGTGAAGATGTCAATGCTACCTAGACCAATCTACACATTGAATGTAATCCCCATCAAAATACCATCCACTTTTTTCAAAGAAATGGAATAATCCTAAAATTTGTATGGAACCAGAAAAGACCCCGAATAGCCAGAGGAACATTGAAAAAGAAAAGCAAAGCTGGCGGCATCACAACTCTGGACTTCAAGCTCTATTACAAAGCTGTCATCATCAAGACAGTATGGTACTGGCACAAAAACAGACACATAGATCAATGGAACAGAATAGAGAGCCCAGAAATGGACCCTCAACTCTATGGCCAACTAATCTTCGACAAAGCAGCAAAGAATGTCCAATGGACAAAAGACAGTTTCTTCAACAAATGGTGTTGGGAAAATTGGACAGCCACATGCAGAAGAATGAAACTGGACCATTTCCTTACACCACACACAAAAATAGACTCCAAATGGTTGAAAGACCTAAATGTGAGACAGGAGTCCATCAAAATCCTAGAGGAGAACACAGGCAGCAACCTCTTCGACCTCAGCTGCAGCAACTTCTTCCTAGAAACATCGCCAAAGGCAAGGGAAGCAAGGGCAAAAATGAACTATTGGGACTTCATCAAGACAAAAAGCTTTTGCACAGCAAAAGAAACAGTCAACAAAACCAAAAGACAAGCGACAGAATGGGAGAAGATATTTGCAAATGACATATCAGATAAAGGGCTACTATCTAAAATCTATAAAGAACTTCTTAAACTCAACACCCAAAGAACAAATGATCCAATCAAGAAATGGGCAGAAGACATGACAGACATTTCTGCAAGGAAGACATCCAAATGGCCAACAGACACATGAAAAAGTCCTCAACATCACTCAGCATCAGGGAAATCCAAATCAAAACCTCAGTGAGACACAACCTCACACCAGTCAGAATGGCTAAAACAGCAAGTCAGGAAACGACACATGTTGGCAGGGATGCGGAGAAAGGGGAACCCTCCTACACTGTTGGTGGGAATGCAAGCTGGTACAGCCACTCTGGAAAACAGTATGGAGGTTCCTCAAAAAGTTGAAAATAGATCTACCATACAATCCAGCAATTGCACTACTGGGTATTTACCCCAAAGATACAAATGTAGGGATCCAAAGGGGTACGTGCACCCCGATGTTTATAGCAGCAATGTCCATAATAGCCAAACTGTGGAAAGAGCGAAGATGTCCATCGACAGATGAATGGATAAAGAAGATGTAGTATATATATATACAATGGAATATTATGCAGCCATCAAAAGGAATGAGATCTTGCCATTTGCAACGATGTGGATGGAACTGGAGGGTGTTATGCTGAGTGAAATAAGTCAATCAGAGAAAGACATGTATCATATGACCTCACTGATATGAGGAATTCTTAATCTCAGGAAACAAACTGAGGGTTGCTGGAGTGGTGGGGGGTGGGAGGGATGGGATGGCTGGGTGATAGACATTGGGGAGGGTATGTGCTATGGTGAGTGCTGTGAACTGTGCAGGACTGCTGAATCGCAGATCTGTACCTCTGAAACAAATAATACAATATATGTTAAAGAAAAAAAAAAAGAAGATAGCAGGAGCGGAAGAATGAAGGGGGGGAATCGGAGGGGGAGACGAACCATGAGACGATGGACTCTGAAAAACAAACTGAGGGTTCTAGAGGGGAGGGGGGTGGGAGGATGGGTTAGCCTGGTGAAGGGTATTAAAGAGGGCACGTTCTACATGGAGCACTGGGTGTTATACGCAAACAATGAATCATGGAACACTACATCAAAAACTAATGATGTAATGTATGGTGATTAACATAACAATAAAAAATTTTAAAAAAACAAACAAACCAGAAAAGAACATTTGCAATAAGCCATAAAAGAATGTAACTCTAAATTATAGTCTTTCTGATGAGATTTTACTTCTAATATTTGAACTATCCCAACCAAAAAAAGTCTACTACTGAGTGAATAAGACGTGAAGAAGCAGTTTCTGGGTTGGAATCCCAGTTATTCCTTTTTTGAAAAACTGAGATATAATTCACATACCATAAAATTGACCCCTCTACAGAGCAAAATGTAGTAGTTTTGAGTATATTCACAAAGTTATGCAACCATTACCCTAATTCCAAAACACTGTCATAACTCAAAAAAAAAAAAAATCCCATATCCATTAGCAGTCAATCCCTATAACCCTGTTCCTGGCAACCATTAATCTACTTTCTACCTCTATGGATATGCCTGTCTTCCAGTCCACATTTTACCACCTATGTAACTTGTAGTTTAATTAATCTTTCTGTGCCCCGGTTTCATCTATAAAATAAGTATAATAATAATTCCTATATCAAGGAATGGTTAAGACATATAAAGTGGTTAATATGACTGGATATACTTAGTGAACATAAACAATTCTTAAAAAGCATTTTAGAAGGCAGTCCTCTTTGTAACAATCTAAGATTTCACTGGAAGAGTGAAGATAATTCTACATGAATCTAGAATTTAGGTATTCCCTAACTGAAAACAAGTGCTGGGTCATAAAACAAGACCAACAAATTTAAAGGTGTGAAGTCATATAGTATATATGTTTTCTGCCCTCGGTGAAACTGAACAAGAAATTTAACTAAAAGATATCTAGAAAGTCCCAAAATGTTTGGAAATAAAGTAATATACTTATAACCTAAGGGTTCAAAAAGAAATCAAGGAAATTTAAAAATGACCTGACCGAATGATAATGAAAATATAACATATGGTGTGCAATATTCATAATAACCAAAAAGTACATCATCTGATGAATGAAACAAAATGCAGTATATCCATACAATGGAATATTACTCAGCCATAAAAAGGAACTAAGTACTGATACATGTCACAACAAGGACGAATCTTGAAAATACTATACTAAGTGAAAGTCGTCAGTCACAAAAGACCACATAAGATAGGATTCCATTTATATGAAGTGTCTAGAATAGGCAATTACACTGAGACAGAGATCAGTGGTTGCTTAAGGATAAGGGAGAGTAGGGGAATTGGGTGGTGATGGCTAAGGGATATGGAGTTTGTTTTAGAGGTGATGAAAATGTTCTAGGGCACCTGGGTGGCTCAGTTGGTTAAGCGACTGCCTTCGGCTCAGGTCATGATCCCGGAGTCCCAGGATCGAGTCCCACATCGGGCTCCCTGCTCGGCAGGGAGTCTGCTTCTCCCTCTAACCCTACCCCCTCTTGCGCTCTCTCTCTCACTCTCTCTCAAATAAATAAATAAATAAATAAAATCTTTAAAAAAAAAGAAAATGTTCTAAAATTGATTGTGGTGATGGTTACACAACTCTGTGAATATACTTAATGCCACTGAAAGATATATTTAGAAACAGTTAAAATGGTAAATTTTGTTATGTCCAGTACTACTTTATCTATGGTTTCACTTTCTGCCGTTTCAGTTACCGGAGGTCAACTGCATATCGGAAGCAGATGATCCTCCTGACACACCATCAGGAGGTCAACAGTAGCTTAATGCTCCCTTACAATGACTGCATCATTCACCTCACTTCTTTTCACCATAAAATGCATTTTATCATCTCACATCATCACAGAAAGGGTTAGTACAGTACAATAGGGTATTCTGAGAGATCACATTCATGTAACTTTTATTAGAATATATTGTTATAATTGTTCTATTATTAGCTATTGTTAATCTTTTACTGTCTCTACTTTATAAATTAAACCTTATCATAGGTATGTATGTATAGGAAAAAACATGTAGTATATATAGGGTTTGGTACTACCTGGGGTTTTAGGCATCCACTGAGGGTATGTATACCCCGTGGATAAGAGGGGACTAGCATATATTTTGCCATATTAAAAAACCCTCTCACTAGCAAAAAAAAAAAAAAAAACTTTATAGGGGATTAAAAAAAAATTAATACTGGAACACCAAAAATAAAAGGAATGCTTAAAAAAGGGCTGATTATTAAAGGTTAAAGAAACTAATTATTGGGCCTCTAGAAGACCAAAATATACTAATTTAGGACAGAATTTCTAGAAGTGATAAAGAAATTCCTAACATAATACACTCTTCAAGAATCTTAGGATTCAGGGGTGCCTGAGTGGCTCAGTCGGTTGGGTGTCTGCGTTTGGCTCAGGTCATGATCTCGGGGACCTGGGATCAAGCCCCACATTGGGCTCCCTGCTCAGTAGGGAGCCTGCTTCTCCCTCTCCCTCTGCCTGCTGCTCCCCCTGCTTGTACTCTCTCTCTCTGACAAATAAAATCTTTAAAAAAAAAAATACCTAGGTTTCAAAGAAGTAAGACTGATGTCTGCTAAAAGGAGAAGTCTCTATTCTATAACCTATATATAAAAATGTATGAACTGCTTTAAAATTCTTAGCCAGTTATATTGGTCAGATAATATTGAAACAAACCAACTAGATATTTATATTTTTCTAACTTTTTCCCACAAAAATAAGCTACTACAAAAGATTAATGTGCTATGGTAATAATTGTAACTTAAATCAGATGCTATGATTTTAGTAACAGAGCTAACAAAAAAACCCTATCTGTAGTTACAGTAACTACATAACTTCGTTATGGTAACCAAGACAGCTAAAAAAGGTACTTAGGGACCACAGCAGAAAAGCTCAGTTGCAAGCAAAATCCAATGCAATATCATATCTAAGACATCTCACATAGGTGGTGCAATTCTACAGCAAAACAGAAAATTGGGACTGGCTCAGTTTGTAAAGCATGCAACTGGATCTCGGGTTGGGGAGTTCAAGCCCCACGTTGGGGGGGAGTTTATTTAAACACACACACACACACACACACACACAGAAAATCAATGAACCTTCACACACACACACACACCAGAAAATCAATGAACCTTCACACACACACACACACACACACACCCGAAAATCAATGAGCCTTCACACACACACACACACACACCCGAAAATCAATGAACCTTCACACACACACACACACCCCCCAGAAAATCAATGAACCTTCAATGTAGCCAACCTAGTCAACAACACTAAAGTTCAATAAATCTAGTGGCCTTTCTCTAAAGACCTAAGTTGAACAAAGATTTTGTTTCTCCTACAGTTAAAAAAAAAAAAAGACAACTACAGCTACACTTTTACAATCATAACTAAAAAATGGGGATTATGAGTTTGATTGTGTGGAATATTTGTTGAAATCAGTAATTTCCTACCTATAGCTCAAAAGTAGTTTTTAATAAAGGTGCTTTATCTTTACAATAATATTTATGTGAGAGGCATAAAACCTATAGTATGAGTTTCCAGGATGATGAAATGGAAACATCCAGAGTAAAAAAAAAAAAAAAAAAAATACTTGCAACATAAGAGATGAAAACAGGAGAACAAAATAAAAACTTAAAAAAAGAAAAAACAGAAACTAACACTGGGTGATGTATGGAATTGCTGAATCACTATCTGTACACCTGAAACTAATGTAACATTGTATGTTAACTAAAAGGAATTAAAATAAAAACTTAAAAAACAAAAAGATGAAAACAGGAAAGATACAAAAAGGTAAAGACTGGCTAATCTTACCAAAGTTAAACAAAAAAGTAAACAAATATTTTAATGCTACTATTTATTTCTCACTTCATTCCAAAACTACTAGGAACAAGGAGGTTGGGGGATAAGAATGAAAAATTATGAATAAGGCACACACCACAAAGGAGTTCACAATCCTCTGAAAGAGACAAACATGCACACACACAAGAGAATGAACAAGAGAAGAAAGCACTATTCCAAGTGTCCAACTTCTACACTGCTAAAGATATCTTTTCTTAATTTATATAACATTCCAAAGGCTCCCCAGTATCCATAAGATAAAGTTAAAAATTCTTAGCAGGCATTCAAGGACTTCTACAATCAAACTGGAACCAAGCCTTCTAGACTTATATCCTACCCTTACAAAACAAACTTCATTCTGACAATGATGAAAGGCTATTAGTTATTCTCCAAGCATAACATATATCTTGGAACCTCTGAGATTTTGCTCATGTAAACTAATTTTGTGGAACTTTTCTTTCCTGATTATATTATGAACTTATAAATTCAATATGAGATATGGTTCTGCCTGAAAGAAAGAAAAACTAAATTACCTCTCAAAATTATTTTCAGCCTCAGATTTTATTTCTACAAGTATTTTAGATGACAACAGGGTATTCCTACAACAAAGTGAACATCCATCTTTGAATGTATCATAAGGATAAAAAGATGAGTTGGAAATATCTGTACCCTCAAGGAATAGTCCAGTGGAAAGTTCAAAGTAAGTACTAGCACAAGATTCATTTTACCAGCACTGACTTTACATAAGTCTTTTTTTTTTTTTTTTTAAAGATTTTATTTATTTATTTGACAGAGAGAGACACAGCGAGAGAGGGAACACAAGCAGGGGGAGTGGGAGAGGGAGAAGCAGGCTTCCTGCAGAGCAGGGAGCCCAATGCGGGGCTCGATCCCAGGACCCTGGGATCATGACCTGAGCCGAAGGCAGACGCTTAACGACTGAGCCACCCAGGCGCCCCTACATAAGTCTTTACATTAAGTCTAAGTGTAGAAATTTCACATAAGAAAAAGCATGATCCACTTTTCTTACGGGGAAAAATAAGAAAAATTGGCAATATATGAAACGCTTATCTCAAATTATCTTGTTTGTGCATTTATTTAGTAGTTTACTTCTCCCAAATTACAAATGGTAAGTTGCACAATAGGAATTTCATCTTGTTCATGGCTGTCTATGCTCAATCCGTCCCGTGCTCGCTTCAGCAGCACATATACTATACTCATATCCGTCCCTGCCCAGCACTGAATTAACCAATGAAGAGAAACTTCACCAAGTAGACAGCATCCATTACTAAGGCAGCCCAGAGTCTAGCATACAACAGGCTACAGCAGCCTTACGTTCCGGTAAAGATGAAAGTAGATACGGCTCATAGAACATACTTCATAATAAAGCTCAGGATATTGAGGTTTTAAAATCAGAAGGCCAAATTTACTAATTTACAGTAAGAAATAACTTTCGTAAGTATGGCAATATTCAAGTCAACTAGCAAATTGTCTCGTTTAAGCTGTACATATGATTTGTATGCTTTTTTACCTGTTGTAGTTCAATAAAGTTTCCTTATTAAAAAAATCTAAATAGGGCACCTGGGTGGGTCAGTCGATTACGCATCTGCCTTTGGCTCAGGTCATGATCCCAGGGTCCTAGGATCAAGTCCTGTATGGGGCTCCCTGCTCAGTGGGGAGTCTGCTTCCCCCTCTACTTTCCCCTCTACTCATGATCTCTCTCTCTCAAAAACATAAAATCTTTAAAAAAAAATCTAAATAATTACTGTTTGAAACATTAACATCTTATAGGGTTTTATACACACACACACGCACACACACAAACTTAAAATACACATAAGAAGTAAAGTCAGGATGACTGATAAGTAGAGTCAGAGTTCTAAGGTCTTTGCATTGTCCAGAAAGGTAAAGAAATCAATGAACTGTAGACTTTTATAAGTCATGGCGACATGCCACAATTCCTACAGTAATCAATAAAAGGCAAAAAATGTATAACTTCCCAATTAATAACATAAAGAATATGGAATGATTTTTAAAAGATTATAAATTTAAATGACAGAAGAGTAAAAGAAATATCAAGGACAAAAAGAAGGTACATTAAGATAGCAGATTTACTTTAAATCCAAATACATAAGTGATTATATTAAATGTAAATGTACTCATGCTCCAATTTTAAAAACAGATTATCAGACTGGACAGAAACAAAACCTAACTAGATGACCACTAAAATACATCTGAAACCTAAGCGTATAAAAAGGTTGAAAGTAAAAAGAGAAAAAAACATAAATCCTGGGACGCCTGGGTAGCTCAGTAGGTTAAACAGCTGCCTTTGGCTCAGGTCTTGATCCCAGGGTCCTGGGATGGAGCCCCGCATCAGGCTCCCTGCTCAGTGGAGAGTCTGCTTCTCCCTCTCCCTCTGCCCTTCCCCCTGCTTTTGCGCACACTCTCTCTTTCTCTATTTCTCTGACAAATAAAATCTTTAAAAACAAAAAGAAAAAACAAGAAAAAACATAAATACTATAAAAACATTAGCCAAAAGAAGGATGGTATACCTACATTAACATCATAGTAAACTTTAGGGCCAAAAGCATTATTAGAAATGAAACGGAACACTTAAAGATAATAAAAGGTTCAATTCACCAAGAATGTAACAATTCCAAGTTTGTATATACCTAATTTTAAAGTCTCAAAAACACATAAAATAAAAATGAAAATGAAAAGAACTAGAAGAATAAATATACAAAGCCATAACCACTGTGGGAGATTTTAACATACCTCTTTTATTATCAGAATAGAAAAAATTCAATAAGGGGCGCCTGGGTGGCTCAGTTGGTTAAGCGACTGCCTTCGGCTCAGGTCATGATCCTGGAGTCCCGGGATCGAGTCCCGCATCAGGCTCCCTGCTCGGCGGAGAGCCTGCTCCTCCCTCTGACCCTCCCCCCTCTCATGTGCTCTCTCTCTCTCTCTCATTCTCTCTGTCTCAAATAAATAAATAAAATCTTTAAAAAAAAAAAAAAAAAAAAAAAAATTCAATAAGGACACAGAATATTTGAACCACATGATTAACAAAACTGATCTAGTAAGCTTACACAGAATTCTGCACCTAACAACCAGAAAATACATTCTTTTCAGGAAAACATGGAATATTTATTAAAATTGATGACATATGGATCATAAAGAAAAGTCTCAAGAAAATTAAAACTACTGAAAATATATTCTCTGATTAGAGTACAATTAGGGTAAAAAAGAAAAATATAAAGAAAACCAGAAAAACCCTAAGCGTTTGGAAATAATATACTTCTATTTTATTTATTTATTTATTTATATTTAGAGAGGGGAGAGAGAGACAGAGAGTGAGGAGGGGCTGAGGGAAAGGGAGAAAGAGAATCTTAAGATCTTAAGCAGGCTCAGGACACCTAGGTGGCTCAGTCAGTTGAGCGTCCAACTCCTACGGTTTCAGCTTAGGTTGTGATCTCAGGGTCATGGGATCGAGCCCCATGACCGGCTCACATTCAGCATGGAGTCTGCTTGTCCTTCTCCCTCTGCTCCTCCCCCACTTCGCTCTCTCTCTCTCAAATAAATAAATCTTTTGAGGGGGAAGAAAAAGATCTTTTGTTTTTGTTTTGTTTAAAGATTTATTTGTCAGAGAGAGAGAGAACGCACACACAAGCAGGGGGAGAGGCAGGCAGAGGGAGAAGAAGGCTCCCCACTGAGCAAGGAGCCTGATGTGGGACTCTTAAGATTAAGCAGGCGCTTAACCAACTGAGCCACCCAGGCGCCCCTAAAGTAAATAAATAAATCTTAAGAAAAAATTTGTCACGTAAACTACAAAAGTCCAGTACTGCAAAATACCTGAAACACTTAACTTCATCTAACAGATTTAGTTCATATAGCTCAACTTTCCAGAGATGATTAGTTTTTTCACCACTTGTGGTTTGGGGAACATCTAAGTATCCTGTATTTTCTGCACATATTTCACCTATATAAAATTTATCAAGGAAGGCGCCTGGGGAGCTCAGTCAGTTAAGCGTCTGCCTTCGGATCAGATCATGGTCCCAGGGTCCTGAAATCAAGTCCTGCATCAGGCTCCCTGCTCCGAGGGGAGCTTGCTTCTCCCTCTGCCTCTCTGTCTCTCACGAATAAATAAAATCTTTAAAAAAATTATTAAAGTAATAATATAAAAAAAAAGTTTAGTGCTTTATTGCTGGAGCTCTAGAACCAAACTGTTGACCTGAAATCCCAACTTGGCCATTTACTAACCTTACACAATCGGGTCAAGTTCCTTAACCTCTCGGTGCCTCCATTTCCTCAAAGTAAAATGGGAATAACAGTAGTACCTATTTTATAGGATTATTTTAACTTTTTATTTGGATATAATTTTAAGCTTACAGAAAAGTTATAAAAATGGTACAGAGAATTCCAGTATACCTTTTACTCAGCTTCCCCTAATCAGAACTCTTAAATAGCACAATTATGGAAACTGTGAAATTAACAGTGATACAATGCTATTAACTAAACTACAGAACTTATTTGAGTTCCACCAGTTTTTCTACTGTCCTTTTTCTGTTCCAAGATCCAACCCAGGACCTTACACTGTATTTAGTTGCCATGTCTCCCTAGTCTCCTCTCATCTGTGACATTTCCTGTCTTTCCTGTTTTCCTTGCCACTTTTGAAGAATACTGGTCAGTTATTTTATATGTCCCTCAATTTAGATTTGTCTAATGTTTTTCAGTAGATTGAGGTCACGCATTCTTTGACAAGACTACCACAGAACTGACAAGCCTTTCTCACTGCATCATAACAAAGGGGACATGATGTCATATTGTCTTATTCCTGATGTTAACCTTGATCACTTGGTTATGGTGATCTCTATATAATTTCTCTACCATAAAAGTTACTATTTTTCCTCTTGTAAATAATAAGTATCTTGAGGGAGATACTTTGAGACTATAGTGTCCTGTGTCTTCTCAAACTTTGGCCCATTAATTTTAGCATTCAAAAATGCATCTTGCCAGGGGTGCCTAGCTGGCTCAATCAGTAGAGCATGTGACTCTTGATCTTGGGGTCATAGGTTCAAGCACCATGTTGGGCGTACAGCTTACTTAAAAAGAAACAGATCTTGCCTACAGCAATTATTGCTGTGGTATTCTAACAAGTGATTTTGTATTTCCATCATTCCATCTACATTTATTAATTGGAATTCTTCTATAAGGAAGAGTGGTTCTTATTTAACTATGGATTCATGGATACTTAATTCTGTGGGTTATAATGTATTATCATCATTTTTTTTTTTTTTGCTCAAATTATCCCAGCTTTCTCTATTGGGTGCCCTTTCAATAAACCCCCATTCTTTCTTAAACACTTCCTTACTTTGTGGCACCAGAAGACGCTCCAGGCTCATTTTGTATTTTCCCTGCCCCAGCCCTGAAATCAACCATTTCTCCAGGAGCTTATAGGGCTGGTTTTAAGGATTAAATTAGTTAGGATTGTACGGTACTTAAAACAGGGCCCGGTATGTAGTTAGTAATCAAATGTCAGTCGACACTATTTTGTATGCAAGCAAATATATTAATATCAGGAAACCACAAAACATGGATTTACTCACAAAATTAAGGTAGTCTTGACTATTCAAAAACATTTAATGGTTTGACAAGAAATACATATTTTCCAGTACAGTTGTCAGGAGGTGTTATATGAAGTTTTATATTCAGTTGCAATGGGATATTGAGCACTGTATTAGTTTGCTAGGGCTGCTATAACAAAGCACCACAAACTGACTGGCTTAAACAACAGAAATTTATCGGAGGCTACAAATCCAAAAGTTCTGAAAAATAAAACTAAATTATCACAGTATTTAAAATAATATCGATCAGGGGCACCTGAGTGGCTCAGGTGGTTAAGCGTCCAACTCGACTTTGGCTCAGGTGATGATCTCAGAGTTGTGAGACTGAGCCCCTCATCAGGCTCTGCTCTGGGCATACAGCCTGCTTGACATTTTCTCTCCCTCTCCCTCTGCCCCTCTCCCCCTTCTCACTCTCTTCCTCTCTTCTCTAAAAAAGATAGTATCATTCAGATTGAGGCTGAAGTAACTATTTAGGTTGTTTACATAAAAGACTAATTATTTCATTATCAGAAGTTTTAAAAACAAATGTACAATATTTTGGAGAGAAAAGTAAGTTCAACTAAAGAATTCTGAGAGTACAAAAGGAATGCTTTATTTATTTATTTATTTATTTATTTATTTTTTTTTTTTTAAGATTTTATTTATTTATTTGAGAGAGAGAGAATGAGAGAGAGCAAGTACATGAGAGGGGGGAGGGTCAGAGGGAGAAGCAGACTCCCTGCCGAGCAGGGAGCCCGATGCGGGACTCGATCCAGGGACTCCAGGATCATGACCTGAGCCGAAGGCAGTCGCTTAACCAACTGAGCCACCCAGGCGCCCCGGAATGCTTTATTTAAAACTAAATGTCCTCAATCTTTTTGTGGTAAGTAACTACTTTCAATTTCTGGAAGCTTTGTGAATAGTAAATATGTAGAAATAAATGAGAGTGCCAACATAAGTTGGTGGGTGGAACCTGCCAAGGACCATCTATGCAGTCCATACTATACATGAGAATGGGGAGATTCTTCTCATTTTACATATAAGGAAACTGAGGCATAGAGAAGTTAAAGTGAACTCTATTTTTTTTTTAAGATTTTATTTATTTATTTGACAGAGAGAGACACAGAGAGAGAGGGAACACAAGCAGGGGGAGTGGGAGAGGGAGAAGCAGGCTTTCCGCCAAGCAGGGAGCCCGATGCAGGACTCAATCCCAGGACCCTGGGATCATGACCTGAGCCGAAGGCAGATGCTTAACGACTGAGCCACCCAGGTGCCCCTAAAGTGAACTCTTTAAAAGCACATAATTTATAAGGTGGCAGAGCAAAGACCACAGTTCAGTTCTACCAACTCCTGCTCTAAAACTATTCCCCCATATCATATAAGTATAAAAGTTTCACAGGCCAAAGGAAAGAAATGTTTCATATTAAACAACTTGATAAACACAGAAAGTTTACAAATGAGTAGTAACTTTAGTAGTCATCTAGTGTTTTCCTATTCACTCAATGTCAATGTGATGATGCTTCTGTCACCTTTTAAAGAAAGACCTCCTTACCTGGAGCACCAAAGAAACAACAGACAAAAAAACAAAACAAAAACAAAACAAGAAGAAAGACTTTCTTATTCAGCTTCCTAATGACTGGACAGATTCATTATTTTATGGTCACCTATATGAAGGACATTATGCTAAATACCAAGGACAGAGATCTAGACCACTTAAGAGTAGATTTTATGCAGCCTTAAATACTACAGATTAAAATATCTTTAGTCCAGAAGTGCCCTAAAATCTGTCTAAGTCTAAGCATCATCACATTCTCTATTTCCCTATTATAATCAATTTAATTCACCTTAATTATGTAGATAATTTAAAGTGTACATGCATAAATTTCTGAAGGGATATGCTTCAGTTTTAAGAGAATGGTTAAGGCTAGATCCAGGATTAATTAGAGGCTATTTACATTAAAATGAATTTAAATTAAATTAAATTTAGAAATCAGTTTCTCAGTTGAACTACCAAACCATATTAAATAGCACAAATATAGAACAGTCCCATCTTCGCAAAAGTTCAACTGGATAATGATGATCTAGAGATCCTGAAATATTAAGTCTCAAAAACATGTAACAGAAAGGAAAGCAAGGGCGCCTGGGTGGCTCAATCAGTTAAGCGTCTGCCTTCGGCTCTGGTCGTGATCTTGGAGTCCTGGGATCGAAACCGGTGTTGGGCTCCCTACTCCGCGGGGAGTCTGTTTTCCCTCTCCCTCTGCCCCCTCCCTCCTGCTCGTGCTCTCACTCTCTCAAATAAATAAGATTTTTTTTTTTTAAAGGTTTTATTTATTTATTTGAGAGTGAGTGAGAAAGAGTGAGCGAGTGTGCACGAGAAGGGGAAGAGTAGCAGAGGGAGAGGAAGAAGCAGAATCCCTCTGAGCAGGGAGCCCAATGTGGGGCTTGATCCAGGGACTCTGGGATTACGACCTGAGCCGAAGGCAGACGCTTAACCAACTGAGCCACCCAGGCGCCCGGAAATAAATAAAATCGATAAAGGAATGGAAGGAAAGAAAGAAAGAAAGGAAGGAAGGAAGGGAAGGAAGGAGGGGCAGGGAAGGAAGGAAGGGAAGGAAGGAAGGGAAGGAAGGGAAGGAAGGAAGGGAAGGAAGGAAGGAAGGAAAAGAAAGCATCCCAGGGTGCCTGGATGGCTCAGTCTGGTAAGCTTCCAACTCTTGATTTCGGCGCAGGTCATGTTCTCTGGGTCATAGGACTGAGCCCCCCGAGTCAGGCTCCATGCCCAGTGCTGCTTAGGATTCTCTCTCTCCCTCTGCCTACCACCCCACCCACCTTGCATGTGCATACTCTCTCAAAAAAAGAAAGAAGAATCCCAGAAATAAAGGCTTCTGTGGGCAACTGTATCCATGAATGTTAAGAATGTACCAAGAAGGTTCTCATCTTTTAGCAGTCATATGAAAATATTTACAAGGACAGGATATATAGGATTTACTTCAACCCACTTTGGTGTGGGGGTGGGGGGGATAAGTGCTATAGATGAACAAATCATGAGTTGATAATTATTGAAGCTGAGTAATAGTCTATGGGTTCTTGATGCTATTTTCTGTGCTTCTTTATATGTTTAAAATTTTCCATAATAGGGGCGACTGGTTGGCTCAGTCGGTAGAGCATGCAAGTCTTGACCGCAGGGTCATGAGTTCATGCTCATGTTGGGCTGTTTACTGTAAAACAAAATAAAATAAATAAATAAAATTTCCCAAAATAAGAAGTTAAGTAATATTTTAAGAACCCAGACACGTATTTGATTAAATCACAAATCCACTTTGCAAATGTTATTTATACCTACTGCTTACTTCTGAATTCTTCCTGACTCTCCAAAACCCTCCTGAAACTTTTTATTTTGTTACCTTTTTTTTAAGATTTTATTTTTAACTAATCTCTATATGCAACATGGAGCTTAAACTTACAACCCCGAGATCAAGAGTCACATGCTCCACCTACTGAGCCAGCCAGGTGCCCTGAAACTACTTTTTAAAAATACCAGTTAGCTCTTGATAAATCCAATGGCCTTTTCCAAGTCATCATTTTCCTCAACGTAAGCCACTGACTTGACTCCAGCTTCATACCAGATACTTGGCATATCAAACTTTTCTCTTCCTAAGTTAGGTTTGTTTGTTTTTTTTTATTTTTTTTATTTTTATTTTTATTTTTTTTTAATTTATTTATTTAACAGAGAGAGAGATAGCGAGAGAGGGAACACAAGCAGGGGGAGCGGGAGAGGGAGAAGCAGGCTTCCCGCGGAGCAGGGAGCCCGATGCGGGCCTCGATCCCAGGACACTGGGATCATGACCTGAGCCGAAGGCAGACGCTTAACGACTGAGCCACCCAGGCGCCCTGTTTGTTTTTTTTTAAAGATTTTATTTATTTATTTGACAGAGAGAGACACAGCGAGAGAGGGAACACAAGCAGGGGGAGTGGGAGAGGAAGAAGCAGGCTTTCCGCAGAGCAGGGAGCCCAATGCGGGGCTCGATCCCAGGATCATGGGATCATGACCTGAGCCGAAGGTAGACGCTTAACGACCGAGCCACCCAGGCGCCCCATAAGTTAGGTTTTTTGTTTTGTTTCATTTTTTCTTTTAATTATCTTCTTTTGGGGCACCTGGGTGGTGCAGTTGGTTAAGCATCCTACTCTTGGTTTCGGCTCAGGTCGTGATCTCAGGGTCATGAGACTGAGCCCCACAATGGGCTCCGTGCTCAGCACAGAGTATATTAATACCCTCTATCCCTCTCTGCCCCTCCTCCCACCTCTCTCTCTCAAATAAATAAATCTTTAGTCATCTTCTTTTATGAGTATTTATGACTGTCAGCAACCTTAAGGTTTTTTTGAAGCTAAGTAGAGAAAAAAATCATAAATGATTTACTTATTCAAATATATTTAGTGAGCTTCTGCTACATGTCAAACATTGCAATGTGCTTAGAATATAGTAAGGAACAAGAAATTCATGATTACTACCCTTGTAGAACTTACAGAACAAACATAAAACAAATTTTAACGGTCCTGAATGTAAGGAATGGAAACCTATTCTGAGGAAGTCAGCAAAGACTTCTTTGAAGAGTGACTTGAAATGAAAACCTAAAGGATACAGTGGAGTTAACCAGGCAAAGGGGAAAAGGGAGTCTGTAACAAGATAGAGATCAGTGAAGAGTTACAACAACTAAAAAAAAGGCCAGTAAGACTGAAACCGAGAGAGCTGGTGGGAGATATGTTCAAGGTAAGAATGGACAGATGGAGAGGAGCCATATTATGCAATGTGGGCCATGTAAATCATTTAGAAAGATTTTAGATTTTTTGAAACCAAATAAAGGAAACCTTACTTAAAATGGAGTCAGGAGGCCAGAAGGGGGAGCTCTTAAACCATACCATTCATTGCAGGCCTCTGCAGACCCAACAGGAAGAGACTTACATTGCATTCCCAACAAGCAGCAGCCTACTTTACTACCCCAGCAGGATGATGGAAGATTTTTTTGCCTGCCTGGCAACAGCAATAGCCCAGCCAATAAGGGATAGTCAACTCAGCCAATGAAAAGCCACTACACTTTCAACTCACAATTTACTCCAACAGACTTTTTGTTTATAGCAGCCCTGCCAAACTCCTTCCTTACCTCTATAAAAGAATGCTCCCCTCCCCTTTGCTCTCCAGACTTGCCAATGGTTTACCATGACTAGCTTGTCCTGAATTGCAATTCCTCTACTATTTCCAAATAAACCCGTTTTGCTGATAAAATAACTGGCTGTTTTATTTTCAAAGTCAACATTACTTGGTGACAGAAGTAGGATTCAGAGAAGCCCCCAACAACTCCAAGGCTGGTGAGCAAACAAGTGCTGGTACCCACAGAACCCAATGAGTTCACTGCTTTCTCAATGACCATAAAGTCTGAGGGTCTCTCCTGGATCCGAGCTCTGCTCTCCTTCCATTTAAGCTCTCTGGCTTAAAAGCCTTTAAGCTTTTTCCTTTTTGTTTTTATGAAGAGATTACCCTAGTGAGTACTCTTTTCTATTTCTGTTCCATTTCTGTTTGCTGAAGCTTCATGGTAAGACACTCATCCTGTTCAAAAGGGGGAAAACACGTGATTCCAGTGTTTTAAACAGCTGTTGGGAAATAGCGTTCCTAGTTAAGATAGCCAAAGACAAGATAGATTCCACCTGGTCCTTGGACCAGCATCTTGTGCCTTTCTGAAAAAATGGGTAAATTTTTGGATAATTTGGAATCGTAATGGCCATTTGGGGGAAGCTCTGACTTAGATAAATCCATATTAAGGAGCACTCTTAAAAAAGCAGATCCCAAATCTCTCAAAGACAATGGAATGCATTCTTTGATATGCAGAAGCATATCAAAAACAGCTCTGAAAGGATCCTTACACCATGCAAATAAAAATGTTTCATTTAAAAAAAATACTTTGGCCACCTGAGCAGATTAACTTAGATTAGTCCATCCGCCAGAAACACAATTTAGATCCAACTGTTCTTTTTAGTTTTGTACCTGAAAGAAGGGTAAGATTTTTTTTTAAAGATTTTATTTATTTATTTGAGGGGGGGGGCGCCTGGGTGGCTCAGTCCTTAAGCGTCTGCCTTCGGCTCAGGTCATGATCCCAGGGTGCTGGGATCGAGCCCCGCATCGGGCTCCCTTCTTGGCGGGAAGTCTGCTTCTCCCTCTCCCACTCCCCATGCTTGTGTTCCCTCTCTCGCTATCTCTCTCTGTCAGGTAAATAAATAAAGTCTTTAAAAAAAAAGAGAGAGAGACAGAGAGACAACTGAGCAAGGGGAGGAAGAAGGACAAGCAGATTCAGTGCTGAGTGCAGAGCTCTATGCAGGGCATGATCCCAGGACCCGGAGATCATGATCCCAGCAGAAACCAAGAGTTGGACTCTCAACCAAATGTGCCACCCAGGCACCTCAAGGCTAAGACCTTTTTTTTAAAAGATTTTATTTATTTATTTGACAGAGAGAGACACAGCGAGAGAGGGAACACAAGCAGGGGGAGTGGGAGAGGGAGAAGCAGGCTTTCCGTGGAGCAGGGAGCCCGATGCGAGGCTCGATCCCAGGATCCCGGGATCATGACCTGAGCCAAAGGCAGATGCTTAACGACTGAGCCACCCAGGGGCCCCAAGGCTAAGACCTTTTTTAAAACAAAAGCTGTAAGATCTCTGTATCTGTATGTTTATGTATATCTATATATACAAATGATACTTTTCTACCTCTGGATGGTATTGCCAAAATTAATTTGTAAAGAGCTCTATTTTAATTGGCTTAAAGAAAAACAAGTGCTTATAAAAATTAAGTAAACTAACCCAAAAGTTTTCCAAGTTCACATGATCTGGGATAATCTTTGATAAGTAAAATCTAGTTTAAGTTTATTGGGAGTTTTTTGTTGTTTTTATTTTGTTTTTTTGACAAGTTTGTTGGTTTAATTAAGACAGACATGTCTCAGAGTTATCAACATTGAATATAATACAAACATGCAACTTTTATTCCACCTGGGTTTATTAGTCAAATAAGTTCATGTTATCTCTGTTGTGAAATTTGATGGCTGACTTTGACTAATGTCTCATGAAGTTTCTGTAACCCAAACCTAATTGGTTATGAAATTATTCAGATAGATGAATGAAAATGGGTAAGAGTTTTTATGTAAAACAATTGTTATATGGTATGTATGCTTTGGAAAAAAAAGCAGCTTTCCTAAACCTTCCCTGGTAACTTGAAACTTTATAGAGTTTTGCCAAGTTAAATTAAATGATGTAATTTCATTACATTACTGGGGTCATTTTCTAAATACGATAAAATACTACATTAATTACTAAACACAGATTATCCATTTTGGCTTCTTATTACAGAGAAACTAAAGCTATTTGGGTCTACTACTAAACATGTTTTATGCCATGCTGAGAGGGCACATTTCTAGAAATTTCAAAATATATTTATAAACTTGCCAGATCACTTACATCTTAGTTTTCACTGAGAATTAAGAATTCTAAGAATTAAGAATTCCAATTAATATATGTAAAGCTACTAAAAAACAATAAAGACGAAAGAAAACAACTGTATATGAAAAGTATGAAGGGAAATAGGATGCCTGTTTGCAGTAAAAGAAGGTATGAGGAATGGAAATGCATTGTGTTGAGGGAAACAAAAGTGATTTTGTCCTAAAGTAAAGCTGGTTATTTTGGAAAGGCAAAGAATAAGGGACAAACTAAAATGGACACAGGAAGTTATAGAAGGTTTATGGGAAAGGAATCATATGTGTAATTAAGCTAAGATCAAAATGCATTTGTTTAAAAATAAATTTTAAAATTAGGGTACCTGAGTAGCTCAGTCAGTTAATCATCCAACTCTTGATCTCAGCCCAGGTCTTGATTTCAGGGTCGAGTTCAAGCCCCATGTTAGGCTCCATTAAAAAAAAAAAAAAAAGGAGTATCAAAAGTATATTGGTACAAAATTGGAATGGCTTTTTTTGTTAAAAAAAAAAGAAGGCCAAAATTTTCTTAGACTATCAGTCTGTTCTTAATAAACTGTAAACAAAGTTTCTTTACTGTTAGGAAACAGAGATTCTGTGTTTTGTCTTTATCACATCTTTGATTACTTAGAAAAACCAAGTCTTCTCTATTCAAAAAGAACTAAAGCTTTTGCAGCTATATAACCTTCTATATTTGTCCTTTAAATATTTTTTCACTCTAGCCAAGTAGATAGTTTCATAATTTTCTCTGATCCTCTTTAGCCAAGTGTCCATATCTTTCAATATTCTTGACAAACTTCCCAAAATTTAAATTCTAAGTGAAGTTTTTTTGACCTTGAACTAACTTTATTTCCAGAGGGTCCTTGGAATATCTCAAAAGATTTGTTCTTTCTCCTTATAATTAGGCTTATTTAGTATGTTAAATTACTTGAGAAACATTGTCAAATAAGAATACTGAACCTTCATGGATTGGAAGAAAAAATATTGTTAAAATGTCTCTGCTACCTAGAACAATCTACACATTCAAAAACAATCCCTACCAAAATACCATCAACTTTTCTCACACAGCTGTAACAAATAATCCTAAGATTTGTATGGAACCAGGAAAGACCCCTAATAGCCAAAGGAATGTTGAAAAAGACAACCAAAATTGGTAGCATTACAATTCCAAGTTCTATTACAAAGCTGTAATCATCAAGATAGTATGGTACTGACACAAAAACAGACACACAGATCAATGGAACAGAATAGAGAGCCCAGAAATGGACCCTCATCTCTATGGTCAACTAATCTTCAACAAAGCAGGAAAGAATATCCAATGGGAAAAAAGTCTCTTCGGGAAGTCTGGGTGGCTCAGTCGGTTAAGCGTCTGCCTCTGGCTCGGGGTCATGATCCCAGGTCCTGGGATCGAGTCCCTTGTCAGGCTCCCTGCTCAGTGGGGAGTCTGCTTCTACCTCTCCCTCTGCCTGCTGCTCCCCTTGCTATGCTCTCTTGCTTGCACTCACTCACTCTTTCTCTCTCTCTCTGGCAAATAAATAAATAAATACTCTTAAAAAAAAAAAAGTCTCTTCAACAAATGGTGTTGGGAAAATTGGACAGCCACATGCAGAAGAATGAAACTGGACCATTTCCTTACACCACACACAAAAATAGACTCAAAATGGATGAAAGATCTCAATGTGAGACTGGGAGGGATGGGGTGGCTGGGTGATAGACACTGGGGAGGGTATGTGCTATGGTGAGCGCTGTGAATTGTGCAAGACTGCTAAATCACAGACCTGTAGCTCTGAAACAAATAATACATTATATATTAAAAAAAAAAAAAGAAGAAGAAGAAGATAGCAGGAGGGGAAGAATGAAGGTGGGGAAATCGGAGGGGGAGACGAACCATGAGAGACGATGGACTCTGAAAAACAAACTGATGGTTCTAGAGGGGAGGGGAGTGGGGGGATGGGTTAGCCTGGTGATGGGTATTAAAGAGGGCACGTTCTGCAAGGAGCACTGGGTGTTATACGCAAACAATGAATCATGGAACACTACATCAAAAACTAATGATGTAATGTATGGTGATTAACATAACATAATAAAAAAAATCAGGGGAAAAAAAAAAGAATCCTAGAGGAGAACACAGGCAGCGACCTCTGTGACCTTGGCCGCAGCCACTTCTTGCTAGACATGTCTCCAAAGGCAAGGGAAACAAAGGCAAAAATGAACTATTGGGACTTCATCAAGATAAAAACTTTTGCACAGCAAAGGAAACAGTCGACAAAACCAAAAAAGACAACCGACAGAATGGGAGAAGATATTTGGAAATGTCTTATCAGATAAAGGGATAGTATCCAAAAGTCTATAAAGAACTTAACAAACTCAACACCCAAAGAACAAATAATCCAGTCAAGAAACAGGCAGAAGACATGAACAGACATTTCTGCAAAGAAGACCTCCAAATGGACAACAGACACATGAAAAAATGCTCAAAATCACACGGCATCAGGGAAATACAAATCAAAACCTCAATGAGATACCACTTCACACTGGTCAGAATGGCTAAAACTAACAAGTCAGGAAATGACAGATGTTGGTGAGGATGTGGAGAAAAGGGAACCCTCTTGCACAGCTGGTGGGAATGCAAGCTGGTGCAGCCACTCTGGAAAACAGTATGGAGGGTCCTCAAAAAGTTAAAAATAGAGCTACCCTATGACCCAGCAATTGCACTACTAGGTATTTAGCCCAAAGATACAAATGTAGTCATCTGAAGGGGCACCCGCACCGCAATGTTTATAGCAGCAATGTCCACAATAACCAAACTATGGAAAGAGCCTAGATGTCCATCGACAGATGAATAAAGATGTGGTGTATACATATACGATGGAATATTATTCAACCATCCAAAAAAATGAAATCTTGCCATTTGCAACAACATGGATGGAACTAGAGGGTATTATGCTAAGCAAAGTAAGTCAATCAGAGAAAGACAATCATCATGATTTTACTCATGTGGGATTTAAGAAACAAAACAGAGGATCATAGGGGAAGGGAAGGAAAAAATAAAACAAGATGAAATCAGAGAGGGAAACAAACCATAAGAGACTCAATCATAGGAAACAAACTGAAGGTTGCTGGAGGGGAGACGGGTGGGGGGATGGGGTAATTGGGTGATGGACATTAAGGAGGGAATGTGATGTGATGAGCACTGGGTGTTATATACAACTGATGAATGACTGAACTCTACCTTTGAAACCAATAATACACTATATGTTAATTGAATTTAAATAAAATAAAATAAAAATAAAAAATAAAAAGCAAAAAAAATACTGAGCCTTCTTTAGGCTGTATTTATATAGGCATATATTAACATGTTTCAAAAATAATATGAAATTCTTAAAATTCTGATATGTTCTAGTATGTTATCAGTCATCATTTTAAAACGTACATCACGGGGACACCTGAGTGGCTCAGTCGGTTAAGCGTCTGCCTGCGTCTCCTTCGGCTCAGGTCATGATCCTGGGGTCCTGGGATCGAGTTCCACATCAGGCTTCTTGCTCAGCAGGGAGCCTGCTTGTCCCTCTGTTGGCAGCTACCCCTGCTTGTGCTCTCACTCTCTCTCTCTGACAAATAAATATATAAAATCTTTTTAAAAAATAAAATAGGGATGCCTGGGTGGCTCAGTCATTAAGTGCCTGCCTTCGGCTCAGGTCATGATCCCAGGGTCCAACAATTGAGTCCCGCATTGGGCTCCCTGCTCAGCGGGGAGCCTGCTTCTCCCTCTGCCTGCTGCTCCCCCTATTTGTGCTCTCTGAAAAATAAATAAATAAAATCTTTAAAAATAAATAAAATGTACATCACAAAAAATAGCCAAAGTTACTTGTTAATTGCATCATTTTTTTTTTTTTGGTATGTGTATTTGAACTCTTACCAGATCTTTGTGGCCATTTTAAAGTCTTTCATCATTTACAATTATTGTTTTACTCTGATGGTTTACAAAAAATGTTCATCCTCAAAGAGACTCATGAAAAAGGAATTTAGTAAGTACTCTAGAATATAGGTTCTTGAAAACTTTAAGATCATAACACTGCACTGAGAATTTCTAAAACTCTAATGGAACACTGACTGCTTTAATGTTTTGTTTCCAGATTTAAAGGACCCCTTTTATCCCCTCCTCTTGTTTAAGTAATCTAATAACTTAGAGCAATCTCATAGTAAAGTCTATCTTTGCAACAAGGACTGAAACATTATCTATTTTCCCCTATTTGATCCCTTCAGAATTCTGAAACTCTTACTAAATATTCTTGATTTTCATGACAATGTATGTATTTCCATAAGTTCAATGAGAATCTGTTCTCCTTGTAGCAGTATGCCCTATGCACCTAGACCCTACTTCCTTTGATCCACAGCTGATAAAAGGGAATATACTTCAGTTTTGCAAAAACATAATCAAATCCATAGAGAACAATCATACTTTGGTAGGACACTCTTTCCACAGTGCAGTCCTGGATGATGAAAGCATCAGATGTCAGAATCTGCAGCCTGGAGATTTCATCTATTGGAAAAGACATCTCCATAAAGAGTTTCTTCAAGGCCCTTATCAGATACTGTTAACCAACCCTTGTACCACCTTGTGCACCAAACTCCAAGGACAGTTTCTTGGATTCATGTATCACATTTAAAGAATGCACCAAAGCCTGACTGGACCTGCACATCAACTGGTGTCCTGAAAGACTTCCAGGAGTTGAAGCACATGACAGAGGAAGGAGACCGCTTTTCCAAGATGAGTGAACCAGGCCTATACACTTTTTTCCTGCTGCTGCTTCTTAGCTTATTTCTTGCTCCTTTTTTGGAAAGACTATGGTCTTACCCATATTCCTCAATCTACTGCAAGAGGGGGAAACCTTTCTGACTGCTGGATCCATCACCAGAAACTCCAATCTGTTCATGATGTCAGAGATTCCTTGGTCTTATCTGTAGGCAATTTCCCCAATGTGTTCCCCTGCACTCAAGAGTAATACAAATGGGCTAACTCCTTTTTGCAAGACTTTTAGAAAAGACCCCTTTAGTATGGGATGGTAGCTCACAGAATGTCATCCCAATTCTTCCGATCCCAACCAATGGGGCACGTGGGTGGCTCAGTCGGTTGGGCGTCTGCCTTCAGCTTGGGTCAGGATCCCAGGGTCCTGGGATCGAGGCCCACATCAGGCTCCCTGCTCAGCGGGGAGTCTGCTTCTCCCTCTCCCTCATGCCCTGCCTACTTGTGCTCTCTCTCTCTCTGTCAAATAAATAAATAAAATCTTTAAAAAAAAAAAAGAAAGAAAAGGTCAATCAAGATATTCCAGCTAATGCATGTATGAACAACCATACTGTAGCTGGAATCCTCTGCGCTTCAACTGGTTTCATTTTTGTCTACAGTAGATGGCATTTCCCATGGGCATACAAATGTTTAGATAGCTGGCCAACTGGAGGTCAGTGCTTATTGGGACTTTTAACTGTCCCTGTCAATGTCCATAATAAATCATAAACCTGACATTGACTGACCCCATTAAACCTCCACAGCTGCCTTAAAAAGTAACTTGCAGGAGGACTATATGACTCCAGGTTTGCCTACATAAGTAGAGCTTTCTCCTCGGGATGGAGTAAGAGCCAAGGAATGCATCATCAGAAATCTCTCCCTAACTTTAGGAGAGTCACAGCCAAAGCAATAGCAGCCCAACAATGATCCCCTGAATCACTGGCTAAAGTAGTTTTGGATAATGACATAGTCCCTGATTACCTACTTGCTGAACAAGGAGGCATTTGTGCAATAGCAAATACCACCTGCACATGGCTAAATGCCTCTGGAGAGGTAGAAATTCAATTACACAAGATCAGGAAACAAGCCCATTGGTTACAACAAATTTCACCTAATGACTCCTGGTCTTTTGACCTATTTAGCTGGTTACCTTCAGGTTTGGGCTCTTGGTTTTCAGAGAAAGATCTTAATGTAAAGGGGAAAAAAATACAGAAACGTCATTTAAAATGGAGTCAGGAGGCCAGAAGGGGGTGCTCTCATGCCATACCATTCACTATAGCCCTTTGCAGACCCACCCTGCAGAGACTTACCCTGCATTCCCAATAGGGAGAAGCCAGAAGGATGAAGGAAAATTTCTTCCTTGCCTAGCAACAGCCCAGCCAATAAAAGACTGTCACAACTCAGCCAACAAAAAGTCACTATGCTTTCAAACTCCCAGCTTACTCCAATGGGCTTTTTGTTTATAAAAGCCCCTCCCAATTTCCCTTCCTCTATAAAAGAGCATTTCTCTCATTTGTTCTCCAGACTTGCCTATGGTTCATGATGGCTTGCCTATCCCGATCTGCTATTCTGAATAAACCCATTTTGCTGGTGAAATAACTGGCTGTTTTATTTTCAAGGTTGACTTTATTCTAAAAGTGACCAAATAAACCTATAAAAGTAGGTTTGAGTTTTTTGAAAATTAAAATTTTTACTGTGATAAACTATATATGTCATAAAATTGGCCATTTATAAGTGTACAATTCAGTGGAAATAAGTACATACACAATGTTTTTAAGGAAGTTACTCTGATTTACATTTTTATAAAGTTTATTCTGATAATGTAAAGGATGGACTGGAGGAGAGGTTCAAGAACAGAGGTTAGAAGGAACAGAGCAATGTAAAAGATTTAAACCTAATTTACTGCTAGACTGTAAGCAAGAAGAGAATAGAGATAATATCTGATTTATTAACAACTATGTCGCCCAGGACCTAGCTCCATACCTGGCACACAATGAGCATCTGTTAAATGGAAAGTGAACTTTAAGTTTCTATAATTCTGAGAATGGAAGACGTGCATTCCCCATAGCATGTAACACCTTAACGATGATCAAAAACACTTTTTTGTAACATAGCATAACAAAGCATAACAATAAAGAGTAAAAATGAATGCTAGGAATAAGATTAGACACAGGAGGGTAGAAGCAGAACTATAAAATTAACCCATGCAGAAGAGTTTGGACTTCATCTCAAAGACAAGTCTATTAGGGTGTCTGGACATGGTTTTATGCAATCTCACAATGGCAGGATAGGTTAACAGTACTGCTTATTGTAAGTTAATTTAAAGAAAGAAAATTTTAGAAAGAATCGTGCAATATTTGTCCTTTAGTGACTGGCTTATTTCACTCAGCATAATGTCATCAAGATTCACCCATGTTGTAGCATGTATCAGAATTTCCTTCCTTTTTAAGGCTGAATAATATTTCATTGTATATATATAAAACATTTTGTTTATCCATTCATCCATCAACTGGGTTGCTTCCATCTTTTCACTAATGTGAATGCTACTACGAACATGGTTACAAATGAGTTGGTTTTAATTTTATAAAATGTATTTTTAAAAAAGAAACGAGGGGGGCGCCTGGGTGGCTCAGTCAGTTGAGCGTCTGCCTTTGGCTCAGGTCATGATCCCAGGGTCCTGGGATTGAGCCTTGCATCGTGCTTCCTGCTCTGCAGGAAGCCTGCTTCTCCCTCTCCTGCTCCCCCTGCTTGTGTTCCCTCTCTGGCTGTCTCTCTCTCTTGTGTTCCCTCTCTGGCTGTCTCTCTCTCTGTCAAATAAATAAATCTTTAAATAAATAAATAAAATCTTTAAAAAATAAAAAAAATTTAAAAAGAAAAGAAAAAATAACAGAAACAGAAAACCCTAAGCAATTCTAAACATCTAAAAGTATTAGTTCTCAGAAAACCTTAATCATCCAAGTTAGAAGGTAGAAACTAAATGGAAAAGTGGTAATTGACCTAATAGGTTCTATAAAAACCAATTTTAAACTGACAATAGAGAAAGCTGAGAAAAAATCTGATTTGTGCCAGAGAACCCCCTTAATGGCTCAGGAACTGCTGGCACCAAGTATATCTAGAAATAAGGATAAAGGTGGTGATAAAAACAAAAGTCTGTTTAAAAGGTAGACTGACACCCTCTCACATTCCCTCCACTGTTCCACACAACGCAACAGGTCCCTCTCCCACCTCACCAGATTAGAGGATTATACTATGAAAAAGGAAAAGAGGGAGGAGCCTGGGTGGCTTAGTCATTAAGCATCCAACTCTTGATATCAGCTCAGGTCATGATCTCACGGTCATGGGATCAAGCCCCATATTGTCTCCACATTCTTTGAGATGAAGTCCAAACTCTTCTGCATGGGTTAATTTTATTTAAAAAACAGAAAAACTGAATGGGAAAGCTGTTTTCATATGTACTAATAATATGAAAAGATCCCTAGGATATATTAAGCAAAAAAAGGTGTGGAGTGTAAGTCTGATATATCTTATGTAAGAGAGAGTAAGAAATTATATTCATATTTGCTTGTGTTTGCATAAAGAAATCCCAGAATATACACAAAAAACCAATATATATAATTACTAACGGAGGAGGGAGTGGAGTGGGGAATGGAGTCACAGAAACAGGAGTGGTAGTTAAGTTTTCTAAGCGCATCTTTTTACGTTTGTATTACCTATTAAAAATAAAGTTAGAGGGCATCTGGGTGGCTCAGTTGGTTAACTGTCTGCCTTCGGCTCAGGTCATGATCTCAGCATCCTGAGATGGAGCCCCGTGAGTTCCCTGCTCAGTGGGGAGTCTGCTTGTCCCTCTCCCTTTGCCTCCACACCCCAACTCCTGGGCACGTGAGCACACTCTCTCTCTCAAACAAATAAATAAAATCTTAAGAAAATAATAATAATAATAAAGTTAGGGGTGCCTGGGTGGCTCAGTTGTTTTGAGCATCCAACTCTTGATTTTAGCTGAGGTCATGATCTCAGGATCATGGGATCAAGCCCTGCGACAGGCTCCCCACTCAGCCAGGAGTTGGCTTCTCTCACTCTCCCCATGCCCCTCCCTGTGTGTGCTTGTGTGCTCGCTCTTCTCTCTCTCTCAAGTAAATAAATAAATCTTCTAATAAATAAAATTAGAGGGGGAAAAAGTGATCCAGTTTTAAAGACCTAAGAGAAATGGATTAGATAACTTCTCAAAGTCTCCTCCAACTCTGGAATGCTCTCATTCAAGAATTTCAGCTAAAAATCGATTAGTCATTTATAATGATTTATAATGTGTCTTCCCTGGAACTCCATGCTCTGGTCACTTTTTTATACCTTTTAACTCTATTTTTCCCAAGTAACTACATTTATCACATATATTGTTTTAGGTATTATATATTTCTTTCCCTATAAAATGTAAATTTCTTAAGCTAATGCTCTACCAAATCACTTGACAGCATAGCAGTTTTACACAAACATTTGTTAAACTAGGGACGCCTGGGTGGCTCAGTTAATTAGGCATCTGCCTTCAGCTCAGGTCATGACCCCAGGGTCCTGGGATCTAGTCTGGAGTCAGGCTCCTTGCTCAGTGGGGAGCCTCCTTCTCCCTCTGCCTGCTGCTCCCCCTGCTCGTGCACTCTCTCTCTCTGTCTGACAAATAAAATCTAAGGGGAAAAAAAAGAATAAATATTTTATTTAAAAAAAATTTGTTAGGGGCGCCTGGGTGCCTCAGTCGTTAAGTGCCTGCCTTTGGCTCAGGTCATGATCCCAGGGTCCTGGGATTGAGCCCCACATCGGGCTCCCTGCTTCACGGGAAGCCTGCTTCTCCCTCTCCCACTCCCCCTGCTTGTGTTCCTTCTCTCGCTGTCTCTCTCTGTCAAATAAATAAATAAAATCTTTTAAAATAAATAAAAATAAAAATAAAAAAATTTGTTAAACTAAAATAGTTACCAAGAACTTCCCATGTGCCAGGCACTCTTCTAAATGCTTCACATTTATTAACTAATTTAATCTCCACAATAACTCTATATGATAGTTCCTATTACCTTATTTTATAAATAAGGAAATTGAAGCATAGAGAGCTCAAATAATTTGTCCAAAGTCAATGGCCAGTGCTAAAATATAAAACCCAGACTATGTGCTCTTAATCACTAGCTCTACTGTTTAGTTTTAAGGCTCCAAAACCAGGTATGGAAAACATTCTTCTTGATTGCCCTAACTTGCAACATGACGCTCCATGGTACAAATGGCTTAATATCACCTAACAACAGTTCTTAAAGTGTGGTCCATGGACTGCCAGGATTCCCAGGACCCTTCAGTGGGGTGTCAAACCATTTTCATAATATTAAGATGTTATTTGGCGGGGCACCTGGGTGGCTCAGTCGTTAAATGTCTGCCTTCGGCTCGGGTCATGATCCCGGGGTCCCGGGATCGAGCCCCATGTCGGGCTCCCTGCTCAGCGGAAGGCCTGCTTCTCCCTCTCCCACTCCCCCTGCTTGTGTTCCTGCTCTCACTATCTCTCTGTCAAATAAATAAATAAAATCTTAAAAAAAAAAAAAAAGTTATTTGGCTTTTTTTCACTCTCATTCTCTCATGAGTATACAGTAGTGTTTCTAGAGTCTATATGATATGTGATATTACAATTGATTGAATGTAGAAGGATCTATGAGAATCCGGATGTCTTCTAGTAAGTGAAAGACATTAAAGAGATCTGCAGGGGCGCCTGGGTGCTCAGTCAGTTAAGCATCTGCCTCCAGCTCAGGTCATGGTCCCGGGGTCCGGGGACTCTGCTCAGTGGGAGCCTGCTTCTCCCTCTCCCTGCCGTTCCCCCTGCTTGTATCCTCTCTCTCTGTCAAATAAATAAATAAAATCTTAAAACAAAACAAAACTTAAAAAAAAAAAGATTGTAAATATGTAAAGCAATGCCACTCTCACTAAATTTTTGTTTGGAAAGTCGTTCTTTCATGTAATGGATTTAATACTATTATTTTTAAATGAATTAAAAAATTTTAAATATTCACTTTCAATACAGTAAATATTGATATAAACCATATAAACAGAGCTCTTTAGGGGCCTCAACAATTTGTAAAAGCATAACAGGTGACGGGATCTTGGGAAGAAAAAGTTTAAGATCGCTCATCTAGCCAATCTAAACTGTTCAGTACTCCTGGTCTCCGATGGTAAGACACATTTTCCCTACCTACCATGTTTTAATTCAAAAAAACTGATGTAAAAAGGGTACCATAAAGTGAAAAACAGTACTAGGCCAGGTATGTGCTTCTACCTGAGATTACATTTCCTAATTTGTAAACCTATTTTGTAACATTTGTTTGTAGTAATATCTTCTACTATAAACCATGAATGGCATTCCTAAAAGTTCCTCTGCATTTCAAGACAGTAGCCAGAGGTTGCAACAAAAGAGATTTCTCAAGGAAACTTCAGATTTAAACTATATACTTCAGGGGCATCTGGGTGGCTCAGTCTTTAAGCGTCTGCCTTTGGCTCAGGTCATAATCCCAGGGTCCTGGGATGAGCCCCGCATCACGTAGGGCTCCCTGCTCCGCGGGAAACCTGCTTCTCCCTCTCCCACTCCCCCTGCTTGTGTTCCCTCTCGCTGTCTCTCTCTCTCTCTCTTTCAAATAAATAAAATCTTAAAAAAAAAAACTGTATACTTCAACACGCCTTTATTAAACCAGGTATACTACTGAAATATAAAGAAACCCTAAGAATTTGTAAAAAGATTACCAAGACTGATGTCATTAACGCAGTCTAAAGCTTCATATACTGAAACAACTCATCTTTGTTACAGAGACAGAACCTTAATTTTTGATAAGGTAAATAGAAGTCTACTAAACTCCCAATCAGTTCCTTGAACACGTCTTTAATGTCATTTGACATATTTTTAGCTGCTATAGTCATAAAAAATAATTTAACAATATCTTTAAACAAAACTAATTTTGCTCAACTCAAAAAAATAAGTACAAAATCCTGGTTTTTTTTTTTTTAAGCAAAATGGAAAGAGCTATAAATTATTGGGTTCCCTGCCCCCTCTAGTATCTAGAGTATCCCTGCATACAATCAAATAATGTAAATATAAAATGTTATTGTTAAACTATTAAGAACATAAGGGTAAAAACATAGATTTCACCACAGCAAAGACTGATAAAGACTACCAGCTTTGGTTCCTAGTAGATTCAACCACCACTCATTTACAAAAATATTTCTGAGTACCTACTATGAGCCTGGTATGCTAGGCACTGGGGATACAATGAACAAAAAAATAAGTTTTAATCTTCATGGGACTTGCATTCTGCTGTAAGACAAACACACAAGCACACACACGTAAGAATTATAAATGTGGTAAATGCTTTGCCACAGATTAGTTTTTGAAAGCTGAATTGTGGAATTCTAAAACCTAAAAATAAATAATTCATGAAGAGTTACATCAAGATGATATGGGTTCTACAGATCTTTACTAATGCATAAGAAAACTACAGACACTGCCCATGAAAACAAAGATCAATCTTTCATTGTCAAAGCTAGCAGATGGCATTACTTGGCAATATAGTAGCCTTAAAAGATAATTGACCTTACAGTTCCACAGAGTTAAAAAGCATGTAAACACAATCCTTAAAAAAACCTCTAAGAGGAGCCTAAAGAGGCACAACTAAATGTAATGTGGTATCCGGAATTGAATGCTAAAACAAAAAAAAACAAAAAAAAAAGATAAAAACTAAGGAAATGTCAATAAACTATGGACTTTAGTTAATAATAACATCAATATTGGCTCACTCATTATAACAAATGTAACATACTAATGTTAAGATGTTAAGAATACTGAGGAATGCTGGGGAAACTGGGTGGGGCTGTGTGGGAACCCTCTGCACGATCTTCTCAATTTTCTGTAAACCTAAAACCATTCTAAAAAATAAAGTCCATTAAAAAAAAATCTAACCCATAACTTCGGGGTGGGGGTGGGGGGGAGACGGGGGGTGTTGTCAAGACTTAAAATAAAAAATGAGAAGCCACCAAACTCTGCAATGTGAATTAAAACATAAATACTCAAAGAATTCAAAAGAAACCTGCAGATACTGAAGTTATCACTACTCATACTAAAATCTTCCTAGGACAGGGGCACCTGGGTGGCTCAGTCGTTAAGCGTCTGCCTTTGGCTCAGGTCATGATCCCAGGGTCCTGGGATGAGCCCCACATCCGGCTCCCAGCTCTGCGGGAAGCCTGCTTCTCCCTCTCCCTCTCCCACTCCCCCTGCTTGTGTTCCCTCTCTCGCTGTGTCTCTATCAAATAAATAAATAAAATCTTTAAAAAATAATAATAATAAAATAAAATCTTCCTAGGACAGAGATTAATGGATTTGTCATGCAAACTAAATAGCTCTGCATTACAACATAAGGCCAGCAATAACATCCCTAGAGTGTACAATAAGCACTTTAGATCCTATTTATCAATAATGACCAATACACTATATTTTATGCACGGCATTGTCCTGAAATTGCCATAAAATAGCTAGACTGGGATCACCCTCATAGGTCTTACCAAGTTACGTCAAGAAACAAGCTTATACTTGCTTCAGGAAAATTCATAAGCAAAGAGGAGACTATATTTTTCCTTGGTAGGGAGGGAGGCGGTAAATATATATTGAAAAGAGAAAAATGATTTCTCAGCTCCACTGGAAGCAATTTTGCAACTAATGTTAACCTATTTTAATGCCATATATATTAGTATAAACAGTTCAAGGCAGTAGTAAAAGCTCTGAATTTATAAGTTATCTGCTTTCCAATCAAAAGAAATTGTCTTCTCTACAGCCTAACCTAAGGTACCTAGCAGTTAACTCAGTGTCTGATGACTTGGGAAGAACTAACCTCTCGATGTCTGAATTTTAAAGAGGGTCATGAAAAGTGTGAGAAAAACAAAGGAGGACGATAATCTCTACATTGTCCAGTGCCAACTTTCATAATTCAGCATAAAACTGGAATCATCACAAGAAATAATTTTAGAGAAAACCATCACAAAACTAGGATCTTGTATATAATACAAAGTAAGCAATAAGCAACATCAGAAGCCTGACCAGGTAAGATCATTCCACTCATCACATACTACGGAATATTAAGCAAAAAGGGTCATTTAGCCGAAACGGTATTACATACTGAAATCTAATTTAAGATAACTAGATGATCAATCTATTCTACTCTACTCCATTACTCTCTAGCCCCAAAGGAAATCCTACAAAACAAAGATGTTCGTTATTCTCAGGCCTTCTCTCACAGGAATCCTAAATATACAATTGGAAAACACTAAGAAAAGGAATAATTAACATTTCTTCGGTAATTCCTGTTTGCACCACCATAAAGAAAATTAGACACTGCTTCATGTTCAAAGGAGAAAAAGGAGAGGTGAGATGTGAAAAATTCCAAGTAAAACGATCATGACATAGCATCTGGCAGAGATCGGGAAAGCATCAACAGTGCCAAAAGAATTGTCAGGGATCAAAGTCATGAGAAGAAAATGAGGTTTTTCCGATAAGCCACAGCCTAACCCAAGAAGCAAAAATCGCCACTGCCGCCGCCACCCCTTACTCCCCAACCACTCCATCCTCAAGTCGCCTCCAATAGACATATACCCTCCATAACCCAAACTAATTCCCCACCCAAGTGAAAACAATCCAAGAATTTCTACGACCCCCCCACTTCCCACCTCCCACAAGATCCGCACTTCCCAAGGCCAAGCCTCCAGGGAAAACAACGCCCTAATCCCCCCACCCTCCTTGTCCAAGGTTGAAGACGGTCGGTTCCCCGGAGTGGGGCTTCCCGGGGTGGGCCTTCTTAGAGCTGACGAACTGGGATAAAAGCCAAGAATAGGGTGGGGCTCCAGAAAGGGGGCTACGGTTGGTGAGACGACGGGACCGGAGGAAGAAAGGGATGGACAGCAGGCTGGGGCTGGGCGGAGTGAGGACTGGGGGGTGCAGATCGACGGGCAAGGCCCGGGCTGTGGGAAAAGGAGACGTCGGAACCGGGGACGGAAGGATCAAAATCTGACCGACGGATCAAGACGAAAAGGAGCTGGTGGCTAGGAGGGGTCGGCAAACACCAGGCAGGGCTGTGGGCTAGCACGGAGCGCGAACGCGAGGCGGGTAGACAGCCTTCGCGGACAGAAGGCCCGCACTGGGGGCGGTGCGGGGAAGCCGAGGCCAGCTGCCAGGAGTGGGGGAGCCGCGCACTCACCGCTCTGCTCCCCCAGGAACACCAGCTTGAATTTCCTCAGCGGATTCCCGAAGTCTCCGCCCGCGGACATGATGGAGCCGGAGGAGCTGCCGCCGCCTCAGCCCAGAGACCTCTCGGACCGACGCTGCTCCAACCGGTTGACGAAAAAGGCGAGAGGAAGGACCGGTGCCAAGCTCTCTCGGACCCTTTAGGGCCCGGCGGCGGAGCAAGGCTGCAGGGCAGGACTCCTCCCTACAGACAGGCAGCGGTCGCCGCCGCCTCCCCGCAGAGTCGCCTAGCACCGAGCGAGGCCCGCGGCTGGAAAAGGAAGGATGGCGGTGTCGGAAGCAGCCAGGGGTGTGCTCGAGGTTCCCGAGGCTAGCGCCGATCCCCTCTCAGCACCCGGCACCGAGACTGGGGTGAGAGAAGCGGAAGGTGGCGGAACTGGAGCCGCAGACGCGTCTGGGACCTCTCACGCGCAGCGCCTCAGCTCTCACAGCTGCCGCCGCCGCCGCAGCCCAACCTGCTGAGTGCGCGAGCCTCTGGCGCGGCGCGCGGCGAGCCCGGGCGCGAGCGTGCCCCCCGCCGGCCGCCGGCGTGCGTGCGTGCGTGCGCGTGCGCGCCACAAGCCGGCGCCTTCCTGGTTTAGCTTGCTTTCCCGGCTCCTCCGGCGCAACAGAGACCAGGGCAGGTTAGGTTGCCACGCGAGTCTGGAGAAGCAAGGAGGAGGTGGGGCGGAACCCTGGGAAGGGCTGTGGGTGGAATAAGGAGCACTTACGTCACTTACGTGAGAACCAATCGGAGGAAGCCAAGGGCGGGCGGGGATGGCAGTGAGCTGGCAACCCGAGAGCGCGCGCGCCACTTGCGCGGCGGAAAGCGTCGCACTGTGACTGCCATGCCAAGTGTGGCACGTCGCAGCCGGAGGGGAGGGGAGGAGAAGGGAAAGGAGGGGGAGGAGGCGGGGCTGGCACGTAGGTTGAATTGACCCCAGCACTGTGAGGGTGTGGTCCGATAGCCTTAAGGTGTGTACTCTGTTCCTTTTTTCCAAAGCCCTCAGCCCTTTCTCGGTCTCCTTAAATGCGCCGTTCACCCGTGCACTAACCCACCTACTCCATCTTTTTTCTTATCATAATTCCTCACACGATATCTTACTAGGTACATTGTCCACTGTTGCTCCCAGGAGTTTCATAACTACCAGAAGCAGAGCCTCTACATTTTTGTAGATGAGGAAATCTAAGCTCAGAGGAAGGAAATGACTTAGAAAATCCACAAAGCCATAAAGTGGAACCTAGGTTTTGTCTTTTCCCGCATTGAACCTCGGCAACCTCTTTATTGGATAAGCCCATCCACTTCCCTGATCTGATCTGGCTAGGTCTGTTATCAGCCTTTGTTACTCTGATGTAGACAATTGTAGGTGACGCCCACCTTCCACTGTGCAAGAAAAGGATTTAGACATCGTGTAAACCAAACCCTTCATTTCACAGATGGTGAAGCTGAGGTCCAAGTAGCTATGCAAAAACGTCACACAACAAAGTAGAGGTAGAGCCTGACCTTGAGCCCAAATGTGGGGGGAGAGGATATTTTAAAGATCACCTTTTCCTCCTAGAGCGGGGCTTCTGAATCTCTTATCGGTGGACCTCCCTTAAATTAGACATCTGAAGCATGTGCATTTTTCTGTGAAGAGAATCCATAACTTTCATCAGATTTTTCAACCCAGTTTATGACCCAAAAAATGAAGGTTAATGTCACAGCCAAGAGGAACCGAAGGAGACAAGGCAACTAAGTGTAATGTAGATATAAACGTGACAACTCGGTGTAGGTTTTAAGCTGAATGGGATCCTAGAAGAGAAAAAAGACTTTAGGAAAAAAAAAAAAACCTGAATGAATATGGACTTTAGTAATTACAGTGTATCGATATTGGTTCATTAAGTGTAACAAATGTATCATACTAACATTAGTAATAAAGGTAACTGGGGAAGGAGAGGTTATATGAGGACTCCATTTTTCTGTAAATTTAAAATTTACAGAAAATTTAAAATCTAAAACTTTTAAAAAAATAAACTATATTAATAAAAGATAAATAAAAGATTAAGAATCACCAAATTAGAGAATTCGGCACCCACACCTCACCATACTATGGGACAGCATCCAAAAAAGTAAGTCTGTCCTTGATGAGGACACTTCAAAAAACTAGTATCAATAAAAAGTGGTGGGTGACAACCTGGCTGTCTCAGTCGGTAGAGCATGTGACTCTTGATCTCGGGGTTGTGAGTTAAAGCCCCATGTTAGGAGTAGAGATTACTTAAAAAAAAAAAACTGTCAAAAATACTTCTGGGGCGCCTGGGTGGCTCAATTGGTTAAACATCTGACTCTTGATTTCAGCTCCGTTCATGATCTTAGGGTTGTGAGATCAGTCAGCTTCAGGCTCTGCACTGGGCATGGGACCTGCTTGGGATTCTTTCTCCCTCTCCTTCTGCCCTTCCCCCCTGCTCATGAGCCCGAGCTCCCGCTCTCTCTCTCTCAAAAAAAAAAAAAAACCACCTCCCAAGTTAATGATAAAATAAATCCTTACATTTGTGTATAGTGTCTTACCATTCACACAACACATTTATATACATTTGCTTATTATTTGGGAGTTATTATTTACTTAGCTATAGAAATGGCAGGATCAAGCAAGTACCTTCTCAAACCCAGGGATGAACTGTGGAACTAGAATTAAGGAGAAGAATAAATTAAAGGGAGCTTTCTCATGAAAGCTTAAAATACTATCTATTCTGGCCTATCAAGACAATAGCTATATCCCCAAACCTCCTTCTCTATCAAAATTTACTCACTTCTGGTTCCTCTCAACCAAGGGGCAAAAGGATTTTGGAACATGTATCTAAAATGAACAAAAAGAAAAAAATAAACAAGAAATGAAATAAAATGGTAAAAACCTGAGTCATGACATGGACATTTGTGTGTATGTGTGGGGTTTTTTTAACATTTTATTTTATTTATTTATTTGACAGAACGAGAAAGAGCACAAGGAGGGGGAGCAGCAGAGGGAGAAGCAGGCTCCCTGCTGAGCAAGGAGCCCCATGTGGGACTCAATCCCAGGACCCTGGGATCATGACCCGAGCCAAAGGCAGTCACTTAACCAACTGAGCCACCCAGCTGCCCCTTAATATCTGATTTTAAAAGTAGGTTGTCAGGTCTGATTAGGCCCTCCCCACCAGTAACTCAAAACCCTGCCACACACAAAGAGCAGCCCATACCAAGAGAATATTTAAAAAGAAAACCTCTTGTAAACATAAGTGAGTGGCCATTTTTTCTTTCTGATGTATACCAGGTTTTCATTATATTCCCTAAAATAGCTTTTAAAGTAACATCCGAGGATTGGAGCTATAATTACTTTGTACTTCCTCCAGAACTTTATGAATCAATTCCTCCCTGTTGCTTTGGTCTCTGTAGTCACTTAGACAGGTGATGCTTTTCCTATCATTTTGAAGAGAAGTGTGGTATAATCCACCTCTTACCTTAGATATTTTAATGTTTTAAGCTAACATTTTTCATTGACACAGATAACAGCCTCACTCTCCTCTGAAGCTGCACTCACATTTGCCCAGTATTCTGTATAAGTCATATGTTTTGCCTTCAGAGATCTAATGGTCTAAAAATTGTATATTAAGTGCTCTAGGGTTCATCAAATGGAGAAATTACCTAGGGGAAGGAGGAGTTAAAGAGGCCTTTTTCAAGAGCACTTTCACTAACACTTTCACTTCCATGGTTTCCTATACACTATTCTCTTTACCTTGAACACTTTCCCCTCCCTTTCTCTCTCCAATTCCTACTCATTCCTAGGTATCATCTTTAAAAAGTCTTCAAGTAGACTTCTCTGTCTACTTCTATCCCCACCAACAGTGTCAATACCCCTGCCTGTCCTCTGCTTGTACCTTATTCTTCCTCATCACTTAATTGTTATTGTTAATTGTCAGTGTTCCCCACCTGACTGTAAGCTCCATGAGGTCAGAGCTCATGTTTTGTATCTCCAACAATTGCAGAGTGCTCGACATAGTAAGCATGCAACAGATACTTGCTGAACAAATGAAATAAATGGGAGGCATTATTTTTTAGCTTTCATCAAACGATGAATGAGATATGGGCATGTGAAGATGGAAGGGTAAGAGCATTTTGGAGAAAGAGAACATCACTTAAAATCACATTATGTAAATTGATACTACATTTTTTAAAAAAGATTTTATTTATTTATTTGACAGAGACACAGCGAGAGAGGGAACACAAGCAGGGGGAGTGGGAGAGGGAGAAGCAGGCTTCCTCGGAGCAGGGAGCCCGATGCGGGGCTCGATCCCAGGACCCTGGGATCATGACCTGAACAGAAGGCAGATGCTTAATGACTGAGCCACCCAGGTACCCCTGATACTACATTTCTAAACGCCACTTATGAAAAAGATGCTCAGAACAGACTGTGACTAAAAATTGAGAGAGGATAGCTTTGGCAACTCCAAATCAAAAGTATCTAGAACAGTTTTCTTTAACCAATTTAAAAGGGATTGTTAATTTGAAGCCCATGAGAGTTTCCAGGAAGCTACCCCACAGAAATTGTAATATAGTTGTAGCTTGTTGTTCTACCCAGAGAGACACAAGGTTCTTTAGGGAGGACTGAGATTTCATCTTATTCCTTGTGTCAGACACTCTTGGTTGCCTATCTAACAATACACACACAACACACACACACCTCCACAATATATATTGGAAATGACAGATAATTTTCTAGCTTCCCTTCAGCTAAGCTAAAGACACCTAACTTGATTTGAGCCAGAAGGAAATGTGCCAGAGACTTCTGAGATAAAGTTTCTTCCCTGATGAAAAGAGATAGATGAGGGAAAACTGCCATTCTTCCACCATTAGATGTGGTTATATAAGGACATGATATCTAGAGCTAAGGCATCTTATGAATACTGACATACAATCCTTAAGAAAAAACCAACCCGTTGATGATGGCTAAGCTAAAATACACCATTGAGCCACTGTACCAAACCTGGAAATGGTCTTCCTCTGATTTCTTTTTAACAAAATAATAAATACCTTTGTACTTAATAATGTCTTCATATGTCTCTGTCATTGTTACTTGCAGCTGAAAGCATCTGACATTCTCATCTTTAGATCTCTTAAAACATCTCACACAATTCCCTGAACGTTAGTTACTCAATACTGTCTGTGTGTATACATAATATAGTAATAGTTATCAAACTGGAACTGCCTTTTTCTGTTTACTACTCCCTAAAAAGGATTTATTACTCTTAGAGAGGCAGGAAATCAATAGAAGGAGAAAACTGCCCAGGTAAAAGGATTGGAATCATATTGCTCATATTTGAAGCAAATAATAGCTCTGGCAGGAATTCAAGTTCCATCAAATGTGAAGCCCTTCTAACCCACTCTGCAGGTTATTATAATCATCACTGCTAAAAATAATAGTGGGTCAATATAGAAAGCATAAAAATGATAAATGCTCAATAATTCAAGGTGACCAATTAAATGAACACAATTAACACAAGGTATGTTTATGCAAGTCTCATTTTTAAAAGACAACGAGAAAAAGAAAGAAAGAGGAGGAGGGAGGCATCATGTCAAAACCAGTTTTCCAAATACCCTGACCTACAAAGATGTGCCATGGGAGAAGTATAAAGGTTATTCAATCAAGGTGGAGGAGAAGATGGTAAAACCTCAATGGAATTGTCCTTCCTGTGATTATAGCCAATTCATAAGCCAAGTCAGAAGATATTTTTTGCTACCGATTAATCTACAGAATCTATTTTTGATGATTCCATTTTGTTCCGTTCATATGAATCATGGTCCTCGTTATGAATAATGCGATTTCTCAGAGCCTTAGATGTGGGGTGCTACTTCCAGGCTTTGAAATTGCAGTGGGGGAAGAGGTTGCTTCTTTCTATGCCAGTGCAGAATGTGTAATACCTGAAACATTGCTGGAGCTCTCCTCTCCCTGGTACTGTCTCCCCCACGAGTAATAAAGTCTCCTCCAAGATGTACAGAAGAATGAATCATTCTACTTGCTGCTAAGAGAGAATCACTCTCAGAGTAGAAGAGAACGACTGCTTCTCCTGCTGTTTATGTAAAGAGCAGAGCATCTTAGGACAGAAAAGTGGGACCAATACTGTTTGCACTGAAAGGCCAACAGACTGCACAGCCAAATTGTAACTTGCCTAAGATGCCAGGAAAAACCATCTTTTCATGAGAATTTCTTCAGATTTTTGAATAGTACAAAGTGATCAGGACTTTATTTCATATAAAAATCAAAAGATAACAAAGTCATTACAGTAGTGTGTAGCTGAAACTATCCAGTGAGATAATAAGCCACATCATTTGGGAAAATTAAACAAATTTCCAGTTACAGGATGATAGACTAAAGATGTTTCTACTTCCTTCCTTTTCTGAAATTCTCCAAAACAAAAATAAAAAATAAAAATGCAAGCTCTGGCTTTGACATCTCTAACCCAGAGCCATCATATTTTAAGTTGGGAGACAAAAGACAGACCAGTGGTGACTGACTAAACGGAGCGCAGAAAGTGTTCACTGAAGAGGAAAGTAACAAGGAGCAAGCCAAACAGAACCCCAGAAAGGCTCAGGAATGTGAAGTACCAGGTACTACAGAAGGACAAGGTAAGGAAAGGGGCCAAAAACAAGGGAATTGTATCAAAGACTATATAAATAGTAGTTATAAACCCACCCATCTCTATGGAGGAATTAAATGCAAGAGGTTCTAGGCTCAATAACCGGGCATAGCGGAGGACCCGGGTGAGACACTGCCAGAAGATGGGGATTGATAACCAGTGCTCTCTCCCCAAGCACCTTTCATAACACTAGCAGTGTCTTATATGCCCCCCAAAAGACTGAAAGATAAGCTGAAACATCCCAGAGAAAGGACCTGTAAATTTTTAATACAGAGGTGGCTTCAATAAAAAAGCCAGTTTACCACCAAACCATCCTATAATGAACCCTTCTAATCAGTAAATGCCACCCACTCACATTGAGCTTCCAATTAGTTTGATGTCTTCTATTAAATGGGAACAAAATTAAAGGTTTCCCATATATTTGATAAAAGTCTCCAATATGAAATAAGGAAAATAAAACAAATAAACCAGCAAGAAATAAATAGGAAAGTCTGTGATGAGAGAAAAGCATTGCATAAGTATGAAGGAAGAATGAGATCATATTTTTTAAAAAGGAACACTGAAACAAAAACAGCCTTTCTTGGAAATTAAAATTATTACAACCAAATTTTAAAAACACAATAAAAGAGGGACACCTGGGTGGCTCAGTTAGAAGAGCATGCAACTCTTGATCTCAGAGTTGTGAGTTCAAGCCCCATGTGGGGTGTAGAGATTACTTAAATAAAAATAAAACTTGAAAAGAAAAGAGGGGCACCTGGGTGAATTTTGAATGATGAAGGACTTGAGGAGACATTTCTTTGAAGAAGATATATGGATGGGGGCACCTGGGTGGCTCAGTTGGTTAAGCTCCCAACTCTTGGTTTCGGCTCAGATCATGATCTCATGGGTCATGGTCTCATGGATCATGAGATCAAGGCCTGTGTTGAGCCCCATATTAGGCTCTGTGCTCAGTGGGGAGTCTGCTTGAAGATTCATTCCCTCTGCCCCTCCCCCAACACGTGCTCACTTGCTTGCTCTCTCTCAAATAAATAAACAAATCTTAAAAAAAAAATTAAGGGACGCCTGAGTGGCTCAGTTGGTTAAGCGTCTGCCTTCGATTCAGGTCATGATCCCAGGGTCCTGGGATCAAGCCCCACGTTGGCTCCCTGCTTAGTGGGGAGCCTGCTTTTCCCTCTCCCTCTGCCTGTTGCTCCCCGTGCTTGTGCACTCTCTCTCTGTCAAATAAATAAACAAAATCCTTTAAAAAATGTTTATAAAAGTAAATAATAAAAATTTTTTTAAAAATTAAGATTATAGAGCCCCAAACTGAAACTACTGAGTCAAAATCTCTGAAGGTATGAATTAGAAAACTAGTTTTTAACAGGTCTAACAAGTGGAATTTTATGCACCCTAAGTTTGAGAATCAGTCTGTTACTCCACACGTTATGTCCTAGTTTGTCAATTAAACTGTAAGCTATTCAAGGTAGGTGTGTGCCTTATGCATATAATGTACTTCTTGGGTTTTGTTTTGTTTTTTAAAGATTTTATTTATTTACTTGACAGAGATAGACACAGCGAGAGAGGGAACACAAACGGGGAGTGGGAGAGGGAGAAGCAGGCTTCCTGCTGAACAAAGAGCCTGATGCGGGCTCGATCCCAGGACCCTGGGATCATGACCCGAGCTAAAGGCAGACGCTTAACGACTGAGCCACCCAGAAGCCCCATACTTCTTGGGTCTTATATGTATTTGGTGGTCAGAAAAATACGCTAAGAATGGAATACTGAATCTATGTGCATGGCAATATGCATAAAATTAGTTAAATAAATACCATCAGCAATCTCTAGAACTTATAATCTTTACTTGACCACATCATTTACTCCTATATTAAGAGGGCATACATTTAAATGTGGAGTTGAGCCAATATTAAATATTTACATAAATTATTATTAATTAAGACAAAAATTGTTACTAGAGACAAAAAAAGTATTTTTTATAATGGTAAAGCATCAACTCATCAAGAAGATATAACACTAATATGAATATATAGACCTAATGATACATGAAACTTAAAAATACATGAAGCAAAAACTGACAGAACTGAACGGAGAAATAGACAATTCAACAATAATAGTTGGAGACTTTAATACCTTACGCTTGATCTCTCAGTCGTGAGTTTGAGCCCCATGTTGGGTGTAGAGATTGCTTAAATAAATAAAGTTAAAAAAAGAGAGAGTGAGAGCAAAGACTCAAATTACTAAAATCAAGGTATGGGGTGCCTGGGTGGCTCAGTAAGTAAAGTGTCTGCCTTCAGCTCAGGTCATGATCCCAGAGTCCAGGGATGGAGCCCTGCATCAAGCCCTGCATCAGGCTCCCTGCTTAGTGGGGAGTCTGCCTCTCCCTCTCCGTCTGCCCTTCCCCCTGCTTGTGCTTCCCCTGCCAAATAAAGAAATAAATAAAATCTTTAAAAAAAATTAGGGTGGGAGCGCCTGGGTGGCTCAGTCGTTAAGCGTCTGCCTTCGGCTCAGGTCATGATCCCGGGGTCCTGGGATCGAGCCCTGCATCGGGCTCCCAGCTCGGCGGGAAGCCTGCTTCTCCCTCTCCCACCCCCACCCCGCTTGTATTCCCTCTCTCGCTGTGTCTCTCTCTGTCAAATAAATAAATAAAATCTTTAAAAAATAAAAATAAAAAAATAAAAAATAAAAAAAATTAGGGTGAAAGAGGAGACATTATTACCAATAATACAGAAATCAAAGTGATTATACAGGACTACTATGAACAATTACATGACTATAAATTAGATAACTCAGATGAGATGATCAAATTCAAAAGCAAACAAACACAAACCCATGAACTACAAAAACTGACCCAAGAAGAAAATCTGAATACATCTGTAACAGATGAAAAGAAAGAATTGGTAATTAAAAAACTTTCCAGGAATTGGATGACTACACTGGTGAATTCTACCAAACATTTAAATTTGAATGAATACTAATCCTTTAAAAATTCTTTCAGAAAGTAGAAGATGAGATAACACTTCCCAACTCGTTCTATGAGGCCAGTATTAACCTGATACTGAAACTACACAAAGACATCAAAAGAAAAAAAGAGGAAACTACAGACCAATACTCCTTATGAATACAGACACAAAATGCCTCAAGAATATACTGACCTACCTAATCCAGAAGCATGTAAAAAGGATTATGCACCATGACCAAGTGATATTTATCCTAGGAATGCAAGGTATGGTGTGTCAACATGTGAAAATCATGAATATATCATACGAACAGAACAAAACACAAAAATGCATGATCATCTTGAAAGACACAGAAAAAACATCTGACAAAATCCAACACTATTTCATGAGAAAAATAGTCAGCAAACTAGTAATAGGTGGGAACTTCCTCAACCTGACAAAGTACATCTATGAAGACCCCAAAGCTAACATCATACATACTGAAAGACAGAACAAGAACGGGAACAAGGATGTCCACTCTCACCACTTGTATTCAACTTTGTATTTGAGGTTCTAGTCAGACCAAGTAGGGAAGGAAAAGAAATAAAAGGCATACAGATTGGAAAGGAAAAAAATACCTCTTTTTGCACATGACCTGATCATGTATATATAGAGTTCTAAGGCTTCACACACACACACACACACACACACACACACACACAGTTAGAAATAATAATAAATTAGTTCTATAAGGCTTCAGAATACAGGGCCACCTGGGTGGCTCATTCAGTTAAGTGTCTGCCTTCAGCTCAGGTTATGATCCTGGGGTCCTGGGATCAAGCCCCACATCAGGTTCCCGGCTCAGTGGGGAGTCTGCTTCTCCCTCTCCCTCTGCCTCCCCCCATCCCCTGCTCATGCTCCCTCTCTCTCTCAAATAAATAAATACAATCTTTAAAAAAAAAAGATTGCAGAATACAAAATATACAAAAAAAAAAATGATAACGATGAGCAGCAGAAACTAAAATTAAGAAAACAGCTCTACTTACAATAGCAGCAAAAAGAATAAAATTTAGAAATAAATTAACAAAAGACATGGAAGATATTTACACTGAAAACTACACAATACCATTGAAAGAAATTAAAGAAGACTTAAATAAATGGAAAGAGTTCCCATGTTCATGGATTGGAAGACTTAATATTGTTAATATTACTATGTAATTATTATAAATACTTTCCAAATTGATCTACAGATTCAATGCATTCCCTAGCCAAATATCAGCTGGCTTTTTGTTTGTTTGTTTTGCAGAAATTGATAAGCTAGGAGTTGCAGGAGCAACTCACATGGAAATTCAAAGGACCCAGAATAGCCAAAACAATGAAGACTGCAGCACTAGCATGAGGATACACATAGAAATCAGTGGAATCAAACTGAGAATACAGAAATAAATCCACACATTTCTGGTCAATTGATTCTCAACATGGTGTCAAGACAATTTATAGGAAAAGAGTATCGTCTTTTCAATACTTGGTGCTTGGACAACTGTATATGCACATGATAAAGAATGGTCTGAACTCCCTATTTATTACCATATACAAAAATTAACTCAACTTTAAAAATATATATGTAAATAAAATTTTAAAAATAAAAAAAGGGCACCTGTCTGGCTCTGTTGGTAGAGCATGTGACTCTTAATCTCAGGGTTGTGAGTTCAAGTCCCAAGTTGGGAGTAGAAATCACTTTAAATTAATTAATTAACTCAAAATGGATCAAAGATTCATTTTTTTTTAAAAAGATTTTATTTCTTTGTCAGAGAGAGAGAGCACAAGCAGGGGGAGTGGCAGGCAGAAGGAGAAGCAGGCTCCCTGCTAAGCAAGGAGCCTGATGTGGGACTCAATCCCAGGCCCTGGGATCATGACATGAGCTAAAGGCAGAAGCTTAACTGAGTGAGCCACCCAGGCATCCCTAGATCAAAGATTTAAAAGTAAGAGCTAAAATTATAAAACTCTTAGAAGAAAACATAGATGTAAATCCTTATAAACTTGGATTAAGCAATGAGATCTTAGATAGGACACCAAAAGCACAAGCAACGAATAAAGAATACATATATTGGACTGCCTTAAAACTTAAAACTTGGGGCGCCTGGGTGGCTCAGTCGTTAAGTGTCTGCCTTTGGCTTAAGTCATGATCCCAGGGTCCTGGGATCGAGCCCCTCATCGGGCTCCCTGCTCCACGGGAAGCCTGCTTCTCCCTCTCCCACTCCCCCTGCTTGTGTTCCCTCTCTCTCTGTGTGTCTCTTTGTCAAATAAATAAATAAAATCTTAAAAAAAGAAAGTTTTGTTTTATTTTTTATTTTTTTAAAGAAGTTTTGTTTTATTTTTTATTTTTTATTTTTTTAAGAAGTTTTGTTTTATTTTTTATTTTTTATTTTTTTAAAGAAGTTTTGTTTTATTTTTTATTTTTTAAAGAAGTTTTGTTTTATTTTTTATTTATTTATTTTTTTAAAAGATTTTTACTTATTTATTTGACAGAGAGACAGAGAGAGAGAGGGAACACAAGCAGGGGGAGTGGGAGAGGGAGAAGCAGGCTTCCCGTGGAGCAGGGAGCCTGATGCGGGGCTCGATCCCAGGACCCTGGGATCATGACTTAAGCCAAAGGCAGACGCTTAATGACTGAGCCACCCAGGTGCCCCAAAACTTAAAACTTTTTTTTTTTTTTTTTAAAGATTTTTTATTTATTTATTTGAGAGAGAGAGAATGAGAGAGAGCAAGCACATGAGAGGGGGGAGGGTCAGAGGGTGAAGCAGACTCCCTGCCGAGCAGGGAGCCCGATGCGGGACTCGATCCAGGGACTCCAGGATCATGACCTGAGCCGAAGGCAGTCGCTTAACCAACTGAGCCACCCAGGCGCCCCAAAACTTAAAACTTTTATTCACCAAAGAATACTATCAAGAAAAGTGAAAAGACAGGGGCGCCTGGGTGGCTCAGTCGTTAAGCGTCTGCCTTCGGCTCAGGTCATGATCCCAGGGTTCTGGGATCGAGCCCCGCATCGGGCTCCCTGATCGGCGGGAAGCCTGCTTCTCCCTCTCCCACTCCCCCTGCTTGTGTTCCCTCTCTCGCTGTCTTTCTCTGTCAAATAAATAAATAAAATCTTTAAAAAAAAAAAAAAGAAAAGTGAAAAGACAACATTCACAATGGAGAAAATATTTACAAATCACAGATCTGATAAAGGTCTAGTATCCAGAATATATAAAGGACTTTTATAACTCAACAAAAAAAGACAATCCAATTAAAAATGGACAAAGAATTGAACAAACACTTCTCCAAAGAAGATATATAAATGGCCAATAATCAAATGAAAATATGCTCAATATAATTAGCTGTTGGAGAAATGCAAATAAAAAACACAATGAGATACCACTTCATAAGTGACTAGAATAAAAAAACAACAACAGAAAATAACAAGTATTAGAGTGAATGTAAAGAATTTGAACCTTCATACGTTGCTGTTGGGAATATAAAAGGCTGCAACCACTTTGGAAATCAGTGTGGTACTTCCTCAAAATCTTAAATATATGGTTACCGTAAGACTCAGCAATTCTCCTTCTAGGTATACATTCAAGAGAATTGAAAACATATGTCCACAAAAACTTCTGTGTACAAGGAGCTCCTGTGTGTTCATAGGAGCATTATTCCTAATATCCAAAAAGTAGAAACAACTCAAATTTCTTCTTTTTTAAAGATTTTATTTATTTATTTGAGAGAGAGAGAGAGAGATCACAAGTGGGGGGCAGGGGTAGAGGGAGAAGCAGACTCCCCACTGAGCAGGGAGCCCGATGTGGAACTTGATCCCAGGACCCCGGAATCATGACCGGAGCTGAAGGCAGACGCTTAACCGACTGAGCCACACAGGCACTCACAACTCAAATTTCTATCAACTGATGAATGGGTAAACAAAATCAGGGATATCCATACAATGGAGTATTATTTAGCCATAAAAAGGAATGAAGTGCTGATACACGAAATAACATTGATGAAACTGAAAAGCATTATGCTAAGAAGCTGGACACAAAAAGCCACATATTAGCCTTTTCTTTTTGGGGCGATGAAATGATCTGGAATTAGATAGAGATGATGGTTGCACAACATTGTGAATTCAATACAAACCACTGAACTATACACTTTAAAGTGTGAATGTTATGGTACGTGAAGTATATTTCAGTTAAAAAAGTAAAGATAGGGAACCTGTGTGGCTCAGTCGGTTGAGTGTCTGCCTTCACCTCAGGTCATGATGCTGGGGTCCGGGGATGGAGTCCTGCTTTGGGCTCCCTGCTCAGCTAGGAGTCTGCTTCTCCCTCTGCCACTCCGCTCATGCTCTCTCACTCTCTCTTTCTCAAATAAATAAATAAAGTCTTAAAAAAAAAAGTAAACATAAATACCAATAGTTTATGTTATACAGAGGCATTGTCACAGGTATGGTTTCTTCTTTATTTTATTTATTTATTTTTTATTTTTTATTTTTTAAGTAATCTCTATACCTAATGTGGTGCTTGAACTCACAACCCTGAGATCAAGAATCAAATGCTCCACTGACTGAGCCAGCCAAGCACCTCTTTTTTATCCTGATTGAAGGTAGGATGAAAAAGGTTTTTTGTTTTTTTTTTTAAGATTTATTCATTTATTTGAGAGAGAGAGAAGAGGGGCAAAGGGACAGGGAGAGAGTTCCATACAGACTCCACGCTGAGTGCAGAGCCCAACCTGGGGCTCAATCCCATGACCCTGAGATCACAATCTGAACTGAAACCAAGAGTTGGATGCCCAAACGACTATGCCACCCAGGTTCCCCAAAAATGGGGTTTTAATGTTCATGTTAACTGGGTGTTTATGTTAAATGTTCATGTTTCTGGAAAAATCAAAACTATGGAGACAGTAAAAGAATCAGTGGTTGTCAGGGGTTAAGAGAGAGGGAGGGTTGAATAGGTGATTTTTAGGGCAGTGAAACTACACAGTATGATACTATAATGGTGGATTATACATTTGCCCAAATCCACAAAATGTAAACTATGGTCTTTGGGTGACAATAATGGGTCAAGGTGGGTTCATCAATACTAACATACGTACCATTCTAGTCGGGGATATTGATAATGGGGGAAGCTATGCATGTGTCGGGGCAGGAGATATTTGAGAAACCTTTATATCTTCCTCTCAGTTTTGCTAAGAACGTAAAAGTGCTCTAAAAAATAAAGTCTCCTAGGGGCGCCTGGGTGGCTCAGATGGTTGGGCGTCTGCCTTCGGCTCGGGTCATGGTCCCGGGGTCCTGGGATCGAGCCCCACATCGGGCTCCTGGCTAAGTGGGGAGCCTGCTTCTCCCTCTGCCTCTGCCTCTCCCCCTGCTCATGCTCTCTCTCTATCTCTGTGTCTCAAAGAGGTTCCAAGCTATGGCACCTTCAAAGTTGGTTAATTTTCACCTAGCAATGTCTGCAAGGACCAGTTTCTTCTGCCTTTACTCTGCTTTCCTCAGCATATTGGCTTTTTCTTTAGATACCAGCTTCCCCAATAATGACAAGTTGGCTGTCATAGTTCAGGTTGACACATCTATGAAGTCTAACGAGAGAAAATGGCTCTATGTATCTCTATTTATAAGTGAAAAACTTTCCCTGGAATCCCCCCAGCAGACTCCCTATTACAGCTCACTGGCCAGAATTTCTTCATATACCTACCCTAAATCTGTCACCGGAAAGAGAAATGGGATTACTATGACAAATACAAAGGCATATGGCTTTGTGGAGGGAGATGGATTATTGTAATAAAACTGTAATTTTGTTATAAGGCGGAAAAGATTGAAAATGACATTTGGCAGCCCACCACCAATGTTCACTACATTTACACATCAGTTCAGTTTCAAGTATGCTATGCCTGATGCATTCATTTGTTCATTTATTCATTCTACAAACACTTTTGCCTACTAGGTACCAAGCACTGTGCTTTCCTAATGGAAGGACAAAGCAGAAAAAGATTTGGTCTCTGCTCTTGGGTTTACATCAATCTCCTGGTGAGACAGCTATGTAAAAAAAATAAAATAAAAATAAGTTAGAATAAAGTAAGTAATAGAGATGCAGGTACATTAGAACTCTAACTTACAAGATCTGCTAAGAATAGTATATTATGGTTTACAGACTTCAGAGATCATTATATATATATGATCTTATTTCATCCACTACTTTGGAATTTAATTAGATATAGGTGAATCATGATTTCCTCCTCCAAGAAGAGGATTTATGTCCTATTTTAGTGAGTTTTCTTTTTTTTCTTAAGATTTTATTTATTTATTTGACAGAGAGAGACAGCGAGAGAGGGAACACAAGCAGGAGGAGTGGGAGAGGGAGAAGCAGGCTTCCTGCTGAGCAGGGAGCCCGATGTGGGGCTCGATCCCAGGACCCTGGTATCATGACCTGAGCTGAAGGCAGACGCTTAACAACTGAGCCACCCAAGCACCCCATCTTTTCTTTTTTTTTTTAAAGATTTAATCATTTATTTCATCATTTTTTTATTAAAGATTTTATTTATTTATTTATTTATTTGAGAGAGAGAGAGAGAGAGAAACAGCATGAGAGGGGAGAGGGTCAGAGGGAGAAGCAGGCTCCCCGCTGAGCCAGAGCCCGATGTGGGACTCGATCCCAGGACTCCAGGATCATGACCTGAGCCAAAGGCAGTCACTTAACCAACTGAGCCACCCAGGTGCCCATACTCATTTATTTTAGAGAGAGCGAGCGGGGGGGGGGGGGGGGGTGGGCGTGGAGGGGGCAGAGGGAGAGAGAAACTCAAGCAGACTCCAAGCTGAGCATGAGTCCGACTTGGGGCTCAATCTCATGATCCTGAGATCACAACCTGAGCCAAAACCAAGAGTTGGGCACTTAACTGACTGTACCAGCCAGGCGCCCCAATGAGTTTTCTATTTACATTTTATTATAACCAGAGCCCAAGAGAAGACCTACTGTTGGTGATAAGTCTTTTACTACTATACTATACTAGTTCAGAGTTCAGAACCCAAGTCTGAGCTGGAAACAGATTTTGGAATCGTCACCTCACAGGTGGCGATTGTAGTCATGAGGACGGATGTGATCACCTAAGCCGAGCATAGGCTGAGAGGTCAGGACAGATCCTTATGGAAGAGCAATATTTAAAGTTAGAGAAAGTAAAATAAAATAAAATAAAGTTAGAGAAAGTAATCTGTGAAGAAATACCAGAAAGTTAGGAGGAAAACCAGGAGAGAGTGGTGATCAGAAAGAAGGGAAGAGAAAGTTTCAACAGGAAAGGTGTGGTCAGCAGTACCAAATGTATCAGAGCAAAAACATATGTTGTAGATCGAAAATCGTTCTTTGAATCTACTCTCAAAAGGTGAGTGGCTGCAAATGGGCACAGGGATCTTTTTGCGGTGAGAGAAATGTTCCAAAATTGGGTTGTGATGATGATTGCACAGCTCTGTAAATTTACTAAAAATCAGTGAATTACTGTACACTTAACATGAGTGATTTTATCATATGTAAATCATACCTCAATAAAAGGGGCTTTTGTTTGTTTGTTTGTTTGTTTTTTAAAGATTTTATTTATTCATTTGAGACACAGAGATACACAGAGAGAGAGAGCATGAGCAGGGGGGGAGACAGAGGGAGAGGGAGAAGCAGGCTCCCTGCTGAGCCAGGAGCCCGACGCGGAGCTCGATCCCAGGACCCTGGGATCATGACCTGAGCCGAAGGCAGACGTCCAACCGACTGAGCCACCCAGGCGCCCCTTGGTTTTTGTTTTTATTTGACAGAGAGAGACACAGCGAGAGATGGAACACAAGCACTGGGAGTGGGAGAGGGAGAAGCAGGCCTCCCACCTGGCAGGGAGCCCGATGTGGGGCTCGATCCCAGGACCCTGGGACCACGACTGGAGCCGAAGGCAGACGCTCAACAACTGAGCCACCCAGGCGCCCCAGTAAAAGGGTTTTTTAATTTATTTTTTAAAAGATTTTATTTATTTGTCAGAGAGAATGCGCACAAGCAGAGGGAGCAATAGGCAGAGGGCGAAGCAGGCTCCCCGCTGAGCAAGGAGGCCTGCACAGGGGTAGGGCTCATCCCAGGATTCTGGGATCATGACCCAAGCTGAAGGCAGACGGTTAACTGATTGAACCACCCAGGCATCCCTCAATGAAAGGGTTTTTTTAAGGGTCATGGATGGCCTGAGTCAGAAAAGTTTCAATGGAGTGAGGAAGACAAAAGCCAGATTTGGATTCAGGAGGAAATGGGAGATTAAGTAATAGAAGCAAGAAGTGAAGACTCATTTAAGGAATTTTAAGTTTTTTAAGAGAAGGAAAGAAAATAAAAAGGTAGCAACTAAAGACGCATACAAGGTCAAGAAAAAGAGGAAGATAGTGAGTTTAGTTTTAGACATATTTCATTTGAAGTAAGAATCCAAATAACTAGAGGTAAATAATTATCACTGTTTGTTTTAGAAGTAGGCATTGAAGCAGAGTGCTTAGTACAAGTTTCCACAATAAGTGGAGGTGGGGCTGAAGCTATAAAGAAAGCAACACAAAGCAGATAAAGTTCCCCTCTTTGGTCTCTAGGCAAACTCCTTTTCCCAGAATTACTGAGCCAAGAGAACATCTGTAGGGCTTTTTCATCTCTATCAGCTTCCAGGCATATAAATATCAACTGATTCTTCAGTATATATAGAAGAAAATCTCTCCACTCTCCTCATTCCAGTTCCTCAATATCAGGAAGTTTTTCCTAATATTTAACCCAAATGTCTCCTTTCATAATTGAGTGCTTTAAAACTGTTCATCTAAGAAAAAAAAAAAAAGTATGTTGTTGTGCTTTCTGTTGTCAGTGTTTACAAGGTCACCAGCTATCCTCCAAAAATATTGAATCACATCTCTAATCTCTCTAGCCTTGGTTTCTCCGTAAGAATTAAATTAAGTAATGCCTGTAGAGCATTTTGCACATTGCCTATACAGAGAAAAAACTCAATAGTTACTATCATTTGGAAGGAGAGAGATGAAAAGATAATGAAAAAAAAATTTTTAGAGATGTCGCTCTCTCGCCCCTTAGAATACCAACCCTTTTATAGTATTTTATGGAAAACTTAACATTAGTGTCTGAACTACTAATCCATTTTCCTTATAAACTCATAGAGAATGAAATTACTCACATTGCAAAACAATTCATCAGTTGCAAAAAGGTTACAAGGTTTCTTTCTTCTTTTTTTTAAGATTTTATTATTTTTAAAAGATTTTATTTATTTGTCATAGAGACAGAGAGAGAGAGCACAAGCAGGGGGAGTGGCAGGCAGAGGGAGAGGGAGAAGCAGACTCCCCGCTAAGCAGAGAGGCCTACATGGATCTTGATCCCAGCTGGGCCAAAGGCTGACACTGAACTGACTGAGCCACCCAGGCGCCCCAACAAGGTTTCTTTAAGCACCATCTTCTTTTTTTTTTTTTTTTTTTTTGTAGTTCTGGATACATGATATTATGCATTTCTTTTTTTTTTTTTTTAATTTTTTTTATTGTTATGTTAATCCCCATACATTACATCATTAGTTTTAGATATAGTGTTCCATGATTCATTGTTTGTGCATAACACCCAGTGCTCCATGCAGAACGTGCCCTCCTCAATACCCATCACCAGGCTAACCCATCCTCCCAACCCCCTCCCCTCTAGAACCCCCAGTTTGTTTTTCAGAGTCCATCGTCTCTCATGGTTCTTCTCCCCCTCCGATTTCCCCCCCTTCATTCTTCCCCTCCTGCTACATTCTTCTTCTTCTTTTTTTCTTTCTTAACATATATTGCATTATTTGTTTCAGAGGTACAGATCTGAGATTCAACAGTCCTGCACAATTCACAGCGCTTACCAGAACACATACCCTCCCCAGTGTCCATCACCCAGTCACCCCATCCCTCCCACCCCACCCCCCACTCCAGCAACCCTCAGTTTGTTTCCTGAGATTAAGAATTCCTCATATCAGTGAGGTCATATGATACATGTCTTTCTCTGTTTGACTTATTTCGCTCAGCATAATACCCTCCAGTTCCATCCACGTCGTTGCAAATGGCAAGATCTTATTCCTTTTGATGGCTGCATAATATTCCATTGCATATATATACCACATCTTCTTTATCCATTCATCTGTTGATGGACATCTTGGCTCTTTCCACAGTTTGGCTATTGTGGACATTGCTGCTATAAACATCGGGGTGCACGTAGCCTTTCGGGTCCCTACTTTTGTATCTTTGGGGTAAATACCCAGTAGTGCAATTGCTGGATCATATGGTAGCTCTATTTTCAACTTTTTGAGGAACCTCCATACTGTTTTCCAGAGTGGCTGCACCAGCTTGCATTCCCACCAACAGTGTAGGAGGGTTCCCCTTTCTCCGCATCCCCGCCAACATCTGTCATTTCCTGACTTGTTAATTTTAGCCATTCTGACTGGTGTGAGGTGGTATCTCATTGAGGTTTTGATTTGGATTTCCCTGATGCCGAGCGATATTGAACACTTTTTCATGTGTCTGTTGGCCATTTGGATGTCTTCTTTGGAGAAATGTCTGTTCATGTCTTCTGCCCATTTCTTGATTGGATTCTTTGTTCTTTTGGTGTTGAGTTTGATGAGTTCTTTATAGATTTTGGATACTAGCCCTTTATCTGATATGTCATTTGCAAATATCTTCTCCCATTCTGTCAGTTGTCTTTTGGTTTTGTTGACTGTTTCCTTTGCTTTGCAAAAGCTTTTTATCTTGATGAAGTCCCAATAGTTCATTTTTGCCCTTGCTTCCCTTGCCTTTGGCGATGTTTCTAGGAAGAAGTTGCTGCGGCTGAGGTCGAAGAGGTTGCTGCCTGGGTTCTCCTTTAGGATTTTGATGGACTCCTGTCTCACATTGAGGTCTTTCAACCATTTGGAGTCTATTTTTGTGTGTGGTGTAAGGAAATGGTCCAGTTTCATTCTTCTGCATGTGGCTGTCCAATTTTCCCAACACCATTTGTTGAAGAGACTGTCTTTTTTCCATTGGACATTCTTTCCTGCTTTGTCGAAGATTAGTTGACCATAGAGTTGAGGGTCCATTTCTGGGCTCTCTATTCTGTTCCATTGATCTATGTGTCTGTTTTTGTAAGCACCATCTTCTTAAGTATTTGTTCAGGGACCATTAAATTACATTAAATTACTAACAGAAGGCAAAACCAAAAGCTCAAGTACAACAAACTACTATTGATTAAATATCAATCACAAATTAAGATAAAGCATATTTGAAATTTTAATGAAAAATGAACATTTGAGTGTCTAATTCTCTAATTTTTCATTTTACTATATAGGCAGTTAAAATACTGGACAGTCCTGTTCAATATCAGATATTTATGCTTTGGTAGCAAGGAACAGGCAAAAGTCATACTGATTCCAAGACAGAGCTTTACTATAGAGGGAATACCCTCTTGTGTTTAGGAATACAAATACTGGAAGGGATCAATATTCAAAATTCAAAGAAACAAACTACACACAGATTGACAGCACTTTGTAGAAATATTATTATACGTGTACTTTTTGTTTGTTTATATATAATTTCAGTGTCCTGCCTTGTATCTGCGAATAATAATAAATTTTTGAGGACACAAATTTTACCTTCATTTGACCTATGAAGCCTAGCCCAATGTTTTACTCTAGAGGTATTCACTAAAGACATTGAAATAACAAATGTAAAATATTGCTGTATCATGGATTGGGTTGCCAGATAAAATATAGGATGCCTGGGGTGGCTCAGTCAGTTGGGCCTCCAACTCTTGATTTTGGCTCAGATCACGATCTCAGGGTCATGGGATTGAGCTCCAGGTTGAGCCCTGTGTTGGACTCCATGCTCAGTGCAGAGTCTACTTGTCCCTCTCCCTCTCTTCCTCTGCTCCTACCCCAACCCCACCTCTACCCCCACCCCCCATGCCCCACTTGCAAACACACATGTGAGCTCTCTCTCTCTCTCAAACAAATAAATAAATAAAATCCTTAAAAAAAATACTTAGGATGCCAAATTAAATTTCACTTAAAATTTTATATTCAAATTTAACTGGGCATCCTTATTTTTATTTGCTAATTCTAGCAACTCTAAATATGAGTATCTTGATAAGGAACAAAATTCCACTGAGTACATTTTAAAGATCTTATTGGCTTTATTCAATGATTCTTTAATCAGGCAGCATCCAATCTAGCAGACAGAGAATAGCTCTGAGGAGCTGTACAAAGTGAAAGACTTTTATAGGAGTGGGAACAAGGAAGTTATACTAGACAAAAAAGAGGATTGGTTATGGCAAGATCACTTTCCTTAGGGGATGGCAAGGGTCTATCAGGTAGATAATTATTGCTGATTAGGCAATGTCTGATTGACTGATTTAAGATTCGATTTCTGGGGGAGCCGACACTTAAGTTTGGTGGCATGGGGCTTAGCATAAGTGACTCCACTAGGGCCTGTCATCTTGTTTTTAACAAACCTTTGGTAAGAAATCAGATCTTGTCGCCCCACAGACTGGCTAAGGGCTTCTCGGGAGTGAAACTGTTCTAGTGCAAAAACCAAAGGATCTCATATGCTCATCAGAGAGATTGAACTAGAAAATATGTTGTACTATAATGGTTCCATTTTTTAGGGAGGATAAAGTAAAATACTAACTATAATTCTTTGCAGAAATTTTGGGACAGAGCAAAGGAGATAATTATTATGCTTTTTTATGTTCCTGAGAAGAGATATGCTCTGCAGGTACAAAATTCATATTTATATCCACCTTTCTTTCACATCTGTTTATTTTTAAAGCTGACTCTGATAGAAGATTGGCTCAAGGGGTGGAAAGGTTGGTGGAAAGATTTAAAAGAGGAAGATATTATTATTGGTAATTTCTCCACTTACAAAATTAAATGCTGAGTGAATGCAGCTTCTGTTTTGGCCAGAAATATATTCTAAATTTCCAAAAGTAAAAGCTTCCATATTCTTTTTAAAAGCACAACAAAATATATCAATGACTCCACCACCATTACCACTTACTTTGATTAGGACAAAGTCTAAGGATTCCTCTATCCTACTTTGTGATTTCTAATTAATTATTTCTCTCCCAAACCCTATAGTCTTGAAGGGGGAAAAAAATTATGCTATTTAAAAATGTCCAGAAATGGGGGCACCTGGCTGGCTGTCAGAAGAGCATGCGACTCTTGATCTCAGGGTCATGAGTTTGAGTCCCACACTGGGTGTAGAGATTACTTAAATGCATTTCTTTTTAAATGTCCAGAAATGAATGTGATGGGGAAGCATTTTCATTACATATACGTCACATTTGTCCTGAGTTGGATACATGATAGAAGGACTAGACTTGTTTAAGTCCTAACAGAGTATACCCTGTCAATGTCCGAGAAAGAGAAATTCCCAGTATTTACAAATCAGTGGATAATATAAGAATAAAGACTTAAAGTTCTCTATTGATATTTGTTGAATAAGAGGATTTTAAACTTCAGACATGGGTGCCCAATATTTTTAAAAAGCCAACTTTTGGAAGGGAATTTCTATATATATATATATATATATATATATATATTTTAAAATTTTATTTATTTATTTATTTGACAGAGAGAGACACAGCGAGAGAGGGAACACAAGCAGGAAGAGTGGGAGAGGGAGAAGCAGGCTTCCCGCAGAGCAGGGAGCCCAATGTAGGGCTCAATCCCAGGACCCTGGGATCATGACCTGAACCAAAGGCAGACGCTTAAGGGCCCCAAGGGAATTTCTATTAATAAGCACTGGTGAAAAAATTAAAGTGAAATTGACATTTTGACTCTTGGCTTCAATAGGAAGCTCCTCAAGTAACTCAGCCAGGAAAGATATAGGTTTCTCTTTTTTTCTTTCCTCTTTCTTTTTCTTTCTTTCTTTCTTTCTTTCTTTCTTTCTTTCTTTCTTTCTTTCTTTCTTTCTTTCTTCTTCCTTTTTCTTTCTTTTCTTTCTTTCTTTCTTTCTTTCTTTCTTTCTTTCTTTCTTTCTCTTTCTTTCTTCCTTCCTTCCTTTCTTTTTTTAATATTTTATTTATTCACTTGAAAGAGAGAGAGCAAGCATGAGCAGTGGGGAGGGGCAGAGGGAGAGGGAGAAGCAGACTCCCCGCTGAGCAGGGAGCCCGATGTGGGGCTCAATCCCAGGACTGCGAGATCATGCCCTGAGCTGAAGGTAGACGCTTAACCCACTGAGCAACCCAGGCGCCCCAGATTTAGATTTCTAAATCCTAGTTTCCCAGGCTATGAATTAAAGTGCCATTCTATAGACGTTATGTCCTGAAGTAAGCCAGGATCCTGTTTATCAAAGACATCAACTTTCATTTGTTTGTTTAATACTGACCCCCAAATTATCCAATCAGAGTTGTCTACTATCATAATAATTTGAACTATATATACAGCCTTTTCTGTTTAGTCTAGGAGCAAAGTTGTCCTAAAGATTCTATTCTATTATTTTATTACCGAAGGTAAAACTCCACTCAATGATTTTTTTTAAGTGTGTGTTTTCTTTTATTTATCACTGGTTGTGAATAGAACTCAGATTTTAGGGGTGCCTCTGTGGTTCAGTTGGTTAAGCATCTGCCTTCGGCTCAGGTCATGATCTTGGGGTCCTGGAATCGAGCCCTGCATCGGGTTCCCTGCTCAGCGGGGAGCCTGCTTCTCCCTCTGCTCTTCACCTTGCTCATGCTCTCTCTCTCGCTCTCTCTCAAATAAATAAATAAAATCTTTAAAAAAGAAAGAAAAAAAAGAACTCAGATTTTAGTCCCAGCTGTTATTAACTTAGAGTGACCTTGACTACTCAGGCTTTTCCCTCTGTACACTTCAATTTCTCCATCTGTAAAATGAGATGGGCCACATGACTTTGCATTTGGCAATAGTTTCTTAAATATGACACCAAAAGCACAGACAACAAAAGAAAAAAATAGATAAATTGGACTTGACTAAAATTAAAAACTTTTGTGCATCAAAGGACACTAAAATGAGTGAAAAGACAACCCACAAAATGAGAGAAAATATTTGCAATAGTAATAAATAACTTTTAAAAAAATTAAAAAACTACAATTCAACAGTTCAAAAATGGGCAAAGGACTTGAATGGAAATTTCTCCAGAAAAGATATAAAAATGACCAATAAGCACTAGAAAAGGTGCTCAACATCATTAGTCATAAGGTAAATGCAAACCAAAACTACAATGAGGTAACATTTTACACCTACTGGGATAGCCATAAAAACTAAAGACAAAAAAAGGAAAGTAACAAGTGTTGGAGAAATTGGAACCCTCATACATTGCTGGTGGTAATATAAAATGGTCCAGGTACTGTGAAAAATAGCACAGCATTTCCTCAAAATGTTAAAACAGAGAATTACCATATGATCCAGCAATTCCACTCCTAAGTATATATACTCAAAAGAATTGAAAGCACAGAGTCAAATACTTGAATGAAAGTGTTTATAGTTGCATTCATAATAGTCAAAAGGTAGAAACAACCCAAGTGTCCATCAACTGATGAATGAATAAACAAATGTGTTATATCCATACAATGTAGTATTATTCAGCCATAAAACAGAATGGAGTACTGATACAAGCTACAACATGGATGAACCTTGAAAACATCATGCTAAAAGAAGGTAAACACAAAAGGAGAAAAGTGCCTAATTTTCCACTTAGGACATGTGAATATCAAAAATAGGTGAATTCAAAGAAACAGAAAACAGAATAAAGAGTATCAGGGGCTAATAGGAGTGGGTAATGGGTAGTTTCCATTTAGGGTGATGAAAAATTTTGGAAATAATGATGAAAGTTGCACAACATTGTGAATAAAACTAATGCCACTGGATTATACACCTAAAAATGATTAAAATGAAAAATTTTATTAAATACCTTTACCACAATTCAAAAAAGAAAAAAAAAAAAAAGAGCTGGCCCTGGGACCAGTTCTAAGTAGGGTGGCTATTTAAGTTCCAGAACAGCCCACAGTTATGACTGTTGTGCCAATCGTAATTATTAATAGCATCCTCTTAGGGTCTCAAAGCTATTTAGGTCGGACAATAAATTATATGGTCATCCTATCTCTAAGGATCTGTGATTTTCAATGGCTCTGAGATCCTAACCACGGGCATTAGGACCTTGGAAAGGTTTTGTGATGACATCACCTCTAGAAAACTAAAAGCCACCTGCCTCCAGGGAACTGGAGACAGTGCAGGAAACATCAGCACTTCATACAAACGCCCAGCTCCCAAGTGGTAAATCACTCTTTCCACTGGGTCCCCATAGTGCCCGGCGGAGAAACACTGGGAGAGTACGGCTGCGGTGGTGAAAGAGCCAACGGTCCCACCCTCCTCCGCCCGCCACTCTCAGCATGGCTGCCCCTGTGGAAGTGGGGGAGGGAGCGTCCCACCTCTCGCAGGCCCCAGAGGGGCGGGCCCCGGAAACCAAGAAGCTTCAGCCGACCAATGGGGAGAGGTAAGGGGCGGGAACTAGCCAGGGCGTCGGCTGGAGGGCGGGGGGGGTGGTTTGGGTCTGGCTGGCCTTGAGGTCGAGTTGCGGCTGCCACGTTATTCCCGGCTTTTGCGGCTGGATTTTGCCCGGTAGGGTGCCACCGTCAGCGCTTCCGGTTTGAGCTCCGGCTGAGCTGATCAGTCCTCACCCTATCTAGTGCTTGTCCCTCCCCTTCAAAGGCAGCCCTAGTCAAAGCCCCGCTGTCCCCTCGCTCTCCTTTTAAGATGACTCATCTCCACATCCCAACTCTGAGACAAATTGACGGCTCCAGGTGTGTCCTCACACTTTTGAACTTAAAACATTTTTTTCCCTGATTATAAAAATAAAAAATAATTTAAAAGATTGGGGTAAAATCTTTTTTTAAAATGACGTATCCCACTAACCAGAATCAATCAAGATTACCGTTTGTCATTCTTCCCCCCTTTTTTTCCCCACTGTGTATCTATTTTAACACAATTGGGACAATGTTGCATAAAGTTATCTGTTGTTTGTTTCATACTAAGTATTTTTCTTTGTCATTTTAATTCTATGCATAGCATAAACTATTCCATGAATGAATGAACTATAATTTTCATATTTCCCCCATGGTGGTTTAAACATTTGGAACTTCAAGTGAATAAATAGCCAGTTGGAGGTGGGGCAGGTAGAGGGGAGCTAGCTAAGAGCTGGCTATTCCACAACCTTCCCTTCCCTTTGTAAGTTATTCAACAAGAATTAGAAGATTTTAGAGCCTTCAGAGACTTTGCAGTCTTAAGGCTCTACAGTCTTGAGAAACTCAGAATCATTATACCTTGGAGTGGTAAGGATTCTGAAGAAACAAATCCAAACCTTCACCAAAGGTAGAAGTATCCAGAGTTGGAAGGTCCTATTAGCCAGACTTGAATAATTTATTCACTTGGACTGAGCCTTAGTTTCTTCATCTATAAAATGGAAATAACCACAGAACTGTTCTTTAACTGGTTACACTCTATCTATGGCAGAATAAAGGAATCCATGGCCATTAGAGATGGATGGGCTTTAGGAATTTATATATATGTGTATATATATATACACACACATATATAATATATGTAATTTATATATATATAATTATATATTTATATAATTCACATATTATATATTTATATTTTATGTATATACACACACATATATGACAATGGATAAAAAGGAAGCTCTTCTAGATAAAGCAGAAATCAGGAGTTTTGAAGGGTAGCCCCCTTCACTTGACCTTTCCTTGATCTTGGAGCTTCTATTGCATCACCCTCATTTTATAGATTTGGGTGCATAGATTGGGGTACAGATTTGAGGTGTATAAAATGGAAATTACTTGCTCCTTGTCACATAATGGTAGTTTTTCATGTTCTCTAGTATGGTGCTCTTTCCTTGAACATAAGCTGCTTCCTAAAATGTAAGAGTGTGTATAAAAGGCTGAGCTTGCAGGAATGAAAGTATTAAGACCCCAAAGGATAAATAGGTAACAGACATGAACAGGCAATTCATAAAGGAAATACAATTGGATAACAAAGCATGGGAGAAAGTTCAGCCATACTAAAAACCAAAAAAGAAAACAGAATTTATGAACTACCAATTCACAAAGATTTATTTTTATTGAAATATAATTGATATATAACATAATATATTAGTTTCAGGTATCTAACAATGATTCAATATATGTATATACTGTGAAATGATCACCACAATAAGTTTAGTTAACGTCCATCACCACACATAGTTATAAATGTTTTTCCTTATGACTAGAACTTTTAAGATACACTCTCTTAGCAACTTCCAAATATACAGACAGTATTATTAACTATAGTCACCGGGTTATACATTACATTCCCCCGGACTTATTTATTTTGTAACTAGACGTTTGTACCTTTTGACCACCTTTACCCATTTCGTCTATCCCCCTACCCACCCCTGCCTCTGGCAACTACCAATCTGTTCTCTATATTTATGAGTTTGTTTTTTGGGATGTTTTGTTTTTTAAGATTCTCTGTATAAGTGAGATCATATAGTATTTGTCTTTCTCTGTCCGACTGATTTCACTGAGCAGTCAATCTGTTACCACAAATGGCAGGATTTCCTTTTTTTTTTAATGCCTGAATAATATTATAATTATACATAACATATATATATATATCACATTTTCTTTATCCATTCACAAAAAAAATTTTTTTAAGATTTTATTTATTTATTTGACAGAGAGAGAGACAGCGAGAGAGGGAACACAAGCAGGGGGAGTGGGAGAGGGAGAAGCAGGCTTCCCGCTGAGCAGGGAGCCCGATGCGGGGCTTGATCCCAGGACCCTGGGATCATGACCTGAGCTGAAGGCAGATGCCCAATGACTGAGCCACCCAGGCGCCCCAAGATTTTTTAAATATAATTTTTTACTTACCAAATTTAGAAAGTTTTCAAATATATTAATATGCAATGCTTGTGAAGATGTGACAACAAGAGGATTTGATGCCTCTGAAATAAAGTTTGGCAAAACACATCAAAAGTCTCAAAATAAATCTATCTAATACTAATTCTGCTTTTCATGATAGCTACCATAGGAAAGTAATCTTAAATGTGAACATTTAGTATAATCTGCAAGATAGGAAAATATGTTGAACAGAGTTATCAGTGTAGTAGGAGCAATGGGTATGTGATAGAAGTGGTTAGAATGGTAAATTGGAGATGGATCATGAGAGCAATGAATGTCAAGGTAAGGAGTGTGTTGTTAAATTAGAGAGGGCTGTAAGTAGTTATGGAAGGTTTTGTTTGATTTGATTTATTTTGTTTGTTAAATCATAATCCTCATAATATGTGCTTCAGGAAGACTGCTTTTGGAAATGAACTGGAATGGGGATGAGACTGAAGGTTTGTAGATTAGAAGGCCAGCACAGTAGTTCAGGTAGAAGGCTGTGAAAGTAGAGGTAAAAAGGATAAGGAATTCAAATAAAGACATAAGGGAGGAGGGGCACCTGGGTGGCTCAGTTGGTTAAGTGTCAGGTCATGATCCTGGTGTCCTGGAAGGAGCCCCCCTGCTCAGTGGAAGTCTGCTTGTCCCCCCCCCCTGCTCCCCCCCCCCCCCCCGCCCCGGCTCACATGCACGTGCATGCTCTCTCGCTCTCTCTCTCTCTCAAATAAATAAATAAATAAGTCTTTTTAAAAAAGACATAGGATAGTTGGAGAAGATGGAAGTTAAAAATTCCTATCTCAGTAGGTCAAGGAGGTAATACTCTCTTCTGAGGAATTTATTTCAAAATTTGCATCCACATCATGATTCTTTTTTTCCCCCCACATCATGATCTTGTAAAATCTGCACCTGTGTCTCCTAATCCCAAGATGCCAAGCAGGAGAATTACACTAGAGACTATGAGTAATTTACTAGAGTGAAATTATGTTTTTTCTGTTGTTGGTTTTTTTTTTTCCAGTATACATTCGATATCTGGGGATTGGATAGCAGCAACACAAAGGATTCTTCCTACACCATAAGAAAAGCTTTTCTAATGTCAAGTAATGGAGCAAGCTATAGAAGGAGGGGGAAGAAGATAGCCTCCCAGTGTCCAAGTATTGCAGTGTCCCTGTGCTGGAGGAGCTTTGTGCAGCAGGTACTTTCCCAGTATCCCTGTGCTAGAGGCTGGGTTGGACCAACCTGAACACAGGTTCTGGGCTTCTGGAAAGATTGACTGAGTTGCATACCTAGCTGCCTTATAAGTGGTTCTTTGTAACCTCCCTTCTTACAGCCTTCTGTGATCTCACTAACCACTTGAGCTTCCCTCTTGCAGCCTCTTTCATCATCCTTTCTCCATTTCTCCAGGGTTAGGCAATCCCTGCTCTCTGGGCCCAACCCTGCACAAGCAGAGAATTCCTGGTTAAGTACAGGCTGGGGAGTCAGCATCATTCCTTTCTGGCTTTTCTTTGGTAGCCAGCTCTCTTTCACCTCTGGCCTTTTATCTTTTTTTTTTTTCCTTGTAAGTATGATTTTCTTTGTACCAAAACCATACCAAAAAATAGAAGCAGAAAAGTTCTACTGAAGCTAAAATAGCTCTCAATTGAAGGGAGTTTAATGCATATATTTTTATTTTAGCCATAAACTAGAACTATTTGGCACCTTTGGGAAACTTTATGATAGGGTACCATAGAATTATTACTTTAAAGGAAGTTTAATCTGAGATCAAACATATTCTTCAAAAGGGCCTCCCTTTATTCTCTCTTCTTCCCTAAGGCTTTCTCTGATGTGGTTGTGCTGTGGACTGGATCGGGGTTGTTTTTTTTCTTTCTTTTTTTTTTTAAGCTTTTATAGAAGGTTGACTTGTAAAAATAAAGCCAGAAAGGCAAAGTTCCTCCAGGCTTTTTTGGTGGTGCAAGATCTTGGAAAAATCTAAACTCCATAATTACCTCTAAGAACTTTTAAATATTCTTTCATTCATTATTTCATTCAATATTTATTGGAACCTAATTATGTTCTATGACTTGTGCCAAAGTATTGGGATACAAAGAAAAATGAAGAATACTCCTTTAAGAATACGCTGCTCAGGACTAAGTATAAGATGAAGTTGGGGCACCTGGCTGGCTCAGTCGGTAGAGCCAGAGTGTGACTCTTGATCTCAGGGTTGTGAGTTCCAGCCCCACACTGGGTGTAGAGACTACTTAAAAATAAAACAAATCTTGGGGCGCCTGGGTGGGTCAGTCGTTAAACGTCTGCCTTCGGCTCAGGTCATGATTCCAGGGTCCTGGGATGAGCCCCGCATTGGGCTCTCTGCTCAGCCTGCTTCTCCCTCTCCTGCCCCTCCTCCGCTGCTTGTGCTCTCTCTCTCTCTCTCTGTCAAATAAATGATATCTTTAAAAAAATAAAAAATAAATTTAAAAATCTTAAAAAAAAAAGACAAAGTGAATATTGAGAAACATCTGTCTGGAGGGGGGCGGGGAAATTTACAAGGTGAAAGAAGTTGGCGTTTCAGTGCATTTAGCTTCCATTCTTATCTGGGAAAAGACTGACTTCATTGTTAGTTCCTCAGTAAAGTTGCTTGTGGCCCAAATTCATGTGTACTGTGTAAATGCCAGTTCACCAAGTGTTGGTTTGAGATTTAGGGTTGGCAATTGGAGGATCTCAGAGCTTCTAATTTGGTTTTGGTGTTGTTGATCATCAGAGGGAACATCCAGAGCTAGAAATATACATTACCCTGTTTTTTTGCCATGTATAAGTTTTTAAGCTTAGGCAAGTCATCTATCTTCTTCCCTTTGGTTTTTTTTATCTACAAAGTGAGAAAACTTACCTATCATAACTTTGCTAAAATTGCGTAACATTCATGTAAGTTGTTTGAAAAGTACAAAACAATAAACACAATAATATCTTTGGTCAATCTTTGAAGTAAAAAAAATTACTCCTTTAAAAATGCTCACAATCTAGTGGGCAAGATATACAAGTAAGCAAATAGTTATGATACACTGTGTTGAGGGCATGAAAAGGGGGCTGTGTAAGCACAGTGGAGGGACCACAGGGACCACACCATTTCTGTGAAGTGGATGCAAGAGGCTAAATATAAAAGGTAACATTTGACTTGTGTCCTGAAAAAGGAGTTGGGATTTTCCAGGTGAGTGAGTAAAGAAAGGTAATTTCAGCAAAAATAACTGAGGTACAAAGGCAGGGAGATATGAAGATATGATAGAGTATGTCATGATTAAAGAATTATAGAAATTTGTTTTGACTGGGACTAATATTCTGTTGAAAAGAGTGGGAAATGAAGCTGGATAGGTAGGTAGGAGTAGAGAGTAAAGATCTTAGTATGTTTTTTTTTTAAGATTTTTCTCATTGTTAGTCTTTCTTTTTTTTTTTAGTCTTATTTATTTATTTTAAGTAATCTCAACACCCAAAGTGGGGCTCAAGCCCATGACCCTGAGATCAAGAGTTGCATGCTCCTCTGACTAAGCCAGCCAGGTGCCCCTCAGTAGGTCTTATTCAAGAGTTTGGACTTGATCCTATAGGCTACTATAGGGAGCCACTAGCCACATATGGCTATTTAAGATAAAATTTAAATTAAAATCCATTTCCTAGATTGCACTAGTCACATTTCAAGTTCAAGTGCTCAAACGCCACATGGTAGTTAGTAGCTACCATATTGGACAGAGCAGATATTGAACATTTACATGTTTGTAGAAAGTTCTGTTGGACACCACTGCTATAGTTAGTGTGTGGGGAGCATCAAATGTTCTTGGGCAGGGAAGTGACATGGCTATATTTGTATTTAGAAATATTACTCTCATGGCAGCATTAAGAATGTCATTTGTCATTGTCAACCATTTTTTTAAAGTGAAGTGATCACAATTTACTATTCAGTTCTTTCTTCCTTAGCCCTACCATCTTAGCTGCCTCTCTTCTAATATCCACTCATCATGAAGGCAAAACTATGCAGAATGTAAACACAAAGGATTTGCTTCAGGCAGCCTTTACAGGTGGCATTCAAATGTTTGACCCCTTTTCTTCTGTTTCTCCCACTGGGGAAGTCAGGAGGGATTTGGTGAGCCTCAATCTATTTCCCACTCTGGGATGATGGCCCAAGGGGCTTCCAGGAAATAAAGAGTGGGGAAGCAGCAGGTCACATGCCTGGGAGAATGGGAAACTGGCCTCTCTGCCACCTATTTATAGGACCCGTCTCAGATTATAACTCAAAATGTTCTTTACTATGCACATCTAATCAGTCCTAACCATTTAACCAAATCCTGCCCATTATACCTCCTTAACATTGATTCTTGTTCATCTCTATCAGGCCCTTAATTGGGCCCTCGTCTTTCTCACTTAAATTACTCCCCTGGTCTTTTGGCTGGACTCCCTGCCTCCATTCTCTCCTCCAATACTCTACTCCTTACTGGTTCTTGACTGGTCAAAGCCTCCCCAACACTATGGCCTGGAATTTAACACTTTGACTCTATTCTGCCTCTCTAGTCTCTTTTCTCACCACTTTTTTTTCTCCATATATACATTTCAGTCAAATTTGAAGTCCCTCAAACATTCACTAGTCTCTCTTTTTCAAAATCACACAGTGAATAAATGGTGGAAGCAAGGTTGGATCTGAGCCCATATTCTATACACATTCTCCCATCCTTATGTGTCTACTTTGCCACTAATGGATGTGCAGACAAGAATGCCATCATAGAGGTAGGAGACAAAAGAGAAAGAAGAATAGGAAGCTTTCAATTCAGTTCGCCAGATGCATATTACCATGGGCCAGGCCCTGGACTTGATGTCGGAGATACAAAGATGAATAAGGTACATCCTTTATCTTGGGCAGCTCATATAGAAGGATAAAGCAAGAAAGCAGGAGCCTTGGTACCTGGAAAGTGGCCTGTGTTGAGCTGTCTTGATTTCTCCATGGGAGGCTTAGTTTTTTTTTTTTTTTTTTTAAAGATTTTATTTATTTGACAGAGAGAGACACAGTGAGAGAGGGAACACAAGCAGGGGGAGTGGGAGAGGGAGAAGCAGGCTTCCCACCGAGCAGGGAGCCTGATGCGGGGCTCGATCCCAGGACCCTGAGATCATGACCTGAGCCGAAGGCAGACACTTAACGACTGAGCCACCCAGGTGCTCCGGGAGGCTTAGTTTTTAAAGGCTAGAGACAAAATAAGCCAGAGAAACTACAAAATTATTGATATGCAAGGATTTCTGGCCACATCTATATGATATTCCTTTATAACACATGACATCATCAGCAGAGCTTGGCAACAATAATATCCATTCTGACACATTAAAAGATATTGCTATGGTGTCTTTACATCCATATATGTTGATTTCACCTTCCTTTTGGGTCCTAGATTCCTGACCTTTTAAAGTATTCTAGTTGTCTTGAGAATCCTTGTGCTTTGCTAACAGAATTAATTGTCCTTTTCTTCCTTCTTATCTCTCTTCCCCTCAGCTTTCTCCCTCTTCAGAGTGTATGAACAACACAAAGATGGGTTTGTGTCTTACCTGGTTGCATTTACCTGGACTAGACAAGGAAAGAAACTCTCTGGCCTAGCCATTCTGCCCTTTTGGAAACCTATAGTTGCAGTCCCGTGCAACAGAAGGAACACAGGTGCTGAAATCAGATAGGTCATCACTTGCAGTGTGACTTATGTTAACTAGGTAACTTCTTCGTGCCTCTTTTCCTCATCTATGAAATGAATGAGTGATTCTCAACTTCACACAGTTATTGGGAGTGTTGAATGAAACCATGTACCTGAAAGGACCTGACCTGACACAAACTAGGAACTTGACAGATTTTTTTTTTCTATTTAAAAATTTACTTCTAAAATCTCAACAGCTTTTGGATTCACATGCAGGCAAAGACCAGTCACTGTGATGGAGGAGGTATGACTTGTCTGCTATTTGTCCAGGCAGAATTAATTGCCATCTCTTTGTTGTCCCAATACTTTGCACACAATTCTGCTCTTTCATCTACTATACTATGTATTAATTATTTGTTAGTATCTCTTTCACATATTTGATTGTGAGTTCCTCAAGGACTCAGACCCTATCTGATTAATTTATTTCAGTGGCTAGCACAGGACATGCGGATCTCTCTTCTAACCTCGATATAAAAGCTGATTGAAGGGCACCTGGCTGGCTCAGTCGATGGAGCATGTGACTTTTGATCTTGGGGTTGTGAGTTTGAGACCCATATTGGGTATAGAGATTACTAAAAGAAATAAGTAAACTTAAAAAAAAAAAGTTGATTGACTCTAAGTGAGCCTTTCCAACATTTAATTGCCTCATAATAATTGATAATAACTACCTTCTATTGAGTGGCCACTATGCACAATGCATTATGCTCAGAGTATCACTTACCTGTGAATTTGTCTCTTTAGATGATCTCTTAACAACTCTGCCCCCAAAGGGTTAAGGGCTACCTTTGGGGGACATAGATTTACCTACACAGTCCTTTGTAGCTCCTTGGAATTTCGTCATAGGAAAAATTGATTTAAAAAAAATAGGATAGGGGCACCTGGGTGGCTCAGTCGGTTAAGCGGCTGCCTTTGGCTCAGGTCGTGATTCCAGGGTCCTGGGATCGAGCCCCGCATCAGGCTGCTCAGCAGAGAGCCTGCTTCTCCCTCTCCCTCTGCCTGCTGCTCCCCTTGCTTGTGCTCTCTCTCTCTCTCTCTGTGTCAAATAAATAAATAAAATCTTTTTAAAAAATAATAAAAAAAATAAAAAAATAGGATAAGGGATTTAAAAAAACAGATTTATTTATTTATTTATTTATTTATTTATTTATTTATTTATTTATGAGAGAGAGAAAGAGAAAGAGAGCATGGGGAGAGGCAGAGGGAGAGGGAAAGGGGCAGAAGGAGAGGGAGAGGGAGAATCCACCAGACTCCCCACTGAGCAAGGAGCCTGAAGTCTGTTGATCCCACAACCCCAAGATCATGACCGGAGCCGAAATCAAGAGTCAGATGGTCAACGTGAGCCATCCAGGCACCCCAATAGGATAAGGGATCCTGACAGGGTTTCTAACAACAAAGAAAACTCCCTATCACTGAAGCCCCATTTATATTTACCAGGTTTTACATCTTAGCTTTGCTAAAAACAACAATAATAACATCAAAACAGTAGCAGCAATAATAATAACAGCAACAATAAAAATAACTGCATATTTGTTATTTCACTTGATGTTGACTTTATGTGACCAGGTATTCCCTTCATACACAGAGTTTATGTGTATATCTCTGTAATTAGAATTCATCATTGCTTTGTAATTATTTGTTTATGACTTGGCTTCCCTACTGATTTCTATCAGCCACTTAAAAATTGTATATATTGGGGCGCCTGGGTGGCTCAGTCATTAAGCGTCTGCCTTCGCGGCTCAGGTCATGATCTCAGGGTCCTGGGATCGAGCCCGGGACGGAGCCCTGCATCGGGCTCCCTGCTCAGCGGGAAGCCAGGTTCTCCCTCTCCCACTCCCCCTGCTTGTGTTCCCTTTCTCGCTGTCTCTCTCTGTGTCAAATAAATAAATGAAATCTTTTAAAAATTGTATATATTTAAGGTGTAGAATATGATGATTTGACATACAAAGTGAAATGATTACTTATGGTCAGGCTAGTTAACATACCAATTCCTCAAATAGTTATCTTTTGTGATGAGAGCACCTAAATTTACTCTTTTAGCATATTTTCAGTATTCAATACAGTATTATTAGCTGTAGTCATCATGCTGTACATTAGATCTCTAAGCTTAATTTATCCCTGCATAACTGGAACTTTGTACGCTTTGACCAACACTTCCTCATTCTGCTTCCAACTGCCGCTCAAATGCCTGCTAACCACCAATCTATACTCTGCTTCTATGAGTCTAACAATTTTATTTTATTTAAAAAATTTTTTAAAAATTTAAAGATTTTATTTATTTATTTGACAGGGAGAGAGCACAGCGGGGAGAAGTAGGCAGAGGGAGAGGGAGAAGCAGGCTCCCTGCTGAGCAGAGAGCCTGTTGAAGGGCTCAGGGCTCAATCCCAGGACCATGGGATCATGGGATCATGACCTGAGCCGAAGGCAGATGCTTAACCGACTGAGCCATCCAGGCACCCCTGAGTCCAGCTACTTTAAATTCCATGTATAAGTGGGGCTCCTGGGTGGCTCAGTCGGTTAAGCGTCTGATTTTGGCTCAGGTCACGATCTCAGGGCTGTGAGACAGAGCCCCTTGTGGAGTCTGCTTAAGATTATCTCTCTCCCTCTGCCCCTCCCTCCCTCCCCCGCCCTCCCCCCTCACGCCCTTTTTTTCTCTCTAACAAAAAAAAAACATATATATATATATATATATATATATAGTACCTATCTTTCCGTGCCTGTCTTATTTCATTTAGCATAATGTCCTTCAGTTTCATCTATGTTGTCACAAATGACAGGATTTCCTTGTTTTTAAAGGCTGGTGTAATATTCCATTATATATTTACTATTTATACTCTTTTCCATTGTGGTGATATCGATTTACATTCCTACCAATAGTGTGCAAGCATGTCCTTTTCTCCACATCCTTGCTAAAACTTAGCTTTTGTCTTTTTGATAATAGCCATTCTAACAGGTGTGAGGTGATATCTCATTGTAGTTTTGTTTTGCATTTCCCTGATGACTAGTGATATTGAGCATCTTTTTATACACTGTTGGCCATTTGTGTGTCTTCTTTTGAGAAATGTCTATTCACGTCCTTTGCCCATTTTAAAAGTTATTGACTTATAATTGACATACCATGTTATATTAGTTTCAGGTGTACAACATATTGATTTGACACTTCTATACATTACTTAGTGCTCATTAATGATAAGTGTAATCACCATCAGTCACCACACGAGGTTATTACAATATTATTGACTATGTTCCCTATCCTGTACATTTTTTTTTAAGATTTTATTTATTTGGCAGAGAGAGACACAGCGAGAGAGGGAACACAAGCAGGGGGAGTGGGAGAGGGAAAAACAGGCCCCCCGTGGAGCAGGGAGCCCGACGCGGGACTCGATACCAGGACCCTGGGATCATGACCTGAGCCGAAGGCAGACGCCCGACTGAGCCACCCAGGCGCCCCTATGCTGTACATTTTATCTCTGTTATTTATTTTATTTTTAAAAATATTTTATTTATTTGTCGGGGGGAGAGAGAGAGAGAGAGTGGCAGGCAGAGGGAGAAGCAGGCTCCCTGCTGAGCAAGGAGCCAGATGCAGGACTTGATCCCAGGACCCTGGGATCATGACCTGAGCGGAAGGCAGATGCTTAACTGATTGAGCCACCCAGGCGTCCCTCTGTGACTTATTTTATAACCTAAATTTTACCTCTTAATCCCCTTCACCTATTTCGCCCATCCACACCCACCTCCCCTCTGGACCACCAATTTGTTCTCCATATTTAAGAGTCTGTTTTGTTTTTTAGATTCCACATATAAGTGAAATCATATGACAGTTGTCTTTCTCTTTCCGACTAATTTCACTTAGCATAATATCCTCTAGGTCCATCCACGTTGTGGCAAATGGCTTTGCCCATTTTTTTTTTTTTTAAAGATTTTATTTATTTATTTGAGAGAGAGAATGAGATAGAGAGAGCATGAGGGGGGGGAGGGTCAGAGGGAGAAGCAGACTCCCCACGGAGCGGGGAGCCCGATGCGGGACTTGATCCCGGGACTCCAGGATCATGACCTGAGCCGAAGGCAGTCGCTCAACCAACTGAGCCACCCAGGCGCCCCATGCTTTGCCCATTTTAAAATCGAGTTGCTTGTTTTCTTGCTATTGAGTTAAATTCCTTATATACTTTGGATATTAACCCCTTAACAGATGTATGGTTTGCAACTGTTTTCTCCCATTCTGTAGGTTGTCTCTTCACTCTGTTGATTGTTTCCTTTGCAGCACAGAAGCTTTTTAGTTTGATGAAATTCTCTATGAGCCGCTTAAGGGCAGGGACCATGTATTATTCATCTCTGTATTCCCAAGATTCAATCAAAGGACTGGCACAAAGTCATGCTAAGTAAATGGTTAATGTGTTTAAAGTAAGTAATTGAATGTGCAGTGACATTATTATCTCATATGAGAAGAGGTGTGTCCTTTGCGTAAAGGAGACTGAGTTTGAAACTGGGCTCTGCTTCAGTTGGTTGGCCCCAGACAAGTCTCTTAACCTCTCAGAATATCTTTATATGTAAAATCAAGTGATAATATTTCACTAACAGGCTTGTGAGGAATAAATTAAGCATAATGCATTGCACATAATGGTCAGTCAGTAGAAAGTAGTTATTATCAATTATTATGAGGCAATTGACTGTCAGAAAAGCTCACTTAGGGCCAATCAGCTTTTAAATCAAGGTTAGAAGTCTGATCTCCATGTCCTGTGCTAGCTACTGGAATGAATTAATCAGGATCTCAGTCCTTGGGGAACTCACAGTCAAACATGTGAAAGAGACAGTAACAAATAATACACAGTATGGTGGTTGACATAGCAGAATCGTGTGCAAAGCATGGGGACAACACAGAGGTGGCAATTAATTCTGCCTGGAAGAATTGCTGTGAAGGTGACACTTAAGCTGTAGCGAGGGCGGAGTCTGGAGAGTTTTCTAGCTACTGAGTCTCAGAAGCTACCGGAACCAAGGTGCTGCGAGGATTGAGTGAGTCTCGGTCGCATATTGTTACTGGACACGGTTGAGGCGTTCCGTCAGTGTTTTCAGACGCCCGGGGATCGCTGCAGCTTGGGCGGGTCTTCAGCTTGCACAGAGTTACCGGCCGCAGCAGCAAAGGATGAACGGAGCTCTGGGAAAGGTAACGTAGGTTCCACGCACGCTGGGCGCGGCGGAGGTGGTGGGGAGGGTAGAGCTGGGAGGTGGCAGCCTGGCGATCACCGCCTCTGCAGACATCCGGGTATGAGACACCGGCGAGAACAAGGCTCTCCCGGCAGCACACGCGGCGTCTTGTAGTCAAGGGTTGTGTTCCCTCCACTCCTTCCCGGGCGCACTCGGAGGCGCTTACCCGTGGGCCCCGCCCCCTCCACCAGCCACCCTCGCCGCCCATTGGCCTGGAAAGAGAAGAGCCCCGCAGTGGGAATCTCGGAACCAGGATCAGTGCGGAAAATCTGTCTGACCTTGAGCGGGTCATTTTATTTTTGCGCTTTCAGAGTGTTTTCTAAGTATACCATTCTGACTCCGTGACCTGATTGGGATGTGAGGCTACTTAGCGATAGGAAAAGGGTAATATACTAAATTTTTACTTACAAAACCTTAAATGACTGCAGTAAAACCGTCTGAATCACGATAAATGCATTCCTTGGTCTTCCCTTTCCCTCTTAACAGATTTCAGTTGTGTTCTTTTGGTTGTATAATGCTGCTCAGAATGATGACTTACTTTTAGCAATTTATGTTAAAATTTTATTTTAGGCATTAATTGTAGAATATTTATGTCCATGATATATAGGTCAGCATGATCTTTGCTGCTCATGGATCTACCAGTAGTTATCTTGGGGTGGTCCCTAAATATCTTTAGGCTTGTTTCCTTAATGGCTTAAGCCTTACTTTATGAAATAACTCACTAATATTCACCTTAGTTTAATTATGAGAATTTAGCCAGATATGGTGAAAGGATAATAGAAAAAAAATCAAGAAGTTTCAAAATTCCACTGTTAAAGATGGTCAGATTGGTGACTCCATGCTCCTGCTCTATTTGCTTTGATTCTGAGGACTGCTGAAAGGGAGGCATAAGTTTTCAAGGAATACTGTTTCCTACCCTTCCATACTACAGGAGAGTCCATGTAAATGTGTCATTAGGGCATCACCTAAAGATAAAAGGGCAGATAGGGCCTCTCCAAGTCTGATGCCACTGCTGCCTGCCTTTGTTACTGATTTTATTCTTCCCCTCTGCCCTCACTTGAAGTGCCCTCACCCTTCTCACCACCTATCCAAATGCCCCGTCCTTCAACACCCAGCTCAGGTCTCATCTTTTCCATAAAACCTCTCTGACTACTTTGGCTAAAGTGACTGTTTATTTTCTGAACTACCTGGTATTATCTCTTGGCATCTAATCATATGTAGCCTTGTGACCATCTTTGTCCAGCCTTGTCTGGAAGTGTTAATACTTTACATTTGTAAGAAAAACCCAGGGGGGTGCCTGGATGGCTCAGTTGGTTAGGTGTCTGCCTTCGGCTCAGATCATGGTCCTGGAGTCCTGGGGTCAAGCCCAGGTCAGACTCCCATGGGGAGCCTGCTTCTCCCTCTCCCTCTGCTGCTCCTCCTGCTTGTGCTCTCTCTCAAATAAATAAATAAAATCTTAAAAAAAAAAAAAAAAAAAAGAATGAAAAACCCAGGGGATTCGCATCAGACCTGGGTTCTATGTCTTGCTATGTATATGACTTTAGGTGGGTTATTTGACCTCTCTGTGCTTCAGTTTCTTATCTGTAAAATGCAGATGATAATGCCACCATTAGAATCGTTGTAACAATTATAGAAGATAATGTAAATAATAGTACTTGTAAGGTGTGAAGGACTATATATGCAGGAATATGAATATTATTTTTTTCTTTTTTTAGGAATATGAATATTATTCTACAGTTTATATACTGCTTTCATTTTCAGAATTTCATTTGATTTTCGTAGGCACAACAAATGAGGAAATGGAAGCTACTGGCAGTGTCTGGTACATAATAGTTCTCAGATGTCCTACTGAATGCCTGAATTAATGAATGCTTTTTTTTTTTATAGGTCAACAGCCATTTAAGTGAGCCATAGAGCTGAGACTGGAGCCTATTGTTTCTATCTTTCCTAAGACCCCACTGCTTTTCCTTTTTTGAGTATTTCACATTTCATTAATTTGGTAATCTTGGTTTTCCTCATCTGTGAAATGAGGAATGAAAACCTTCCTTGACCTTCCAATTTGCCAATCCTTCCCTTTCCTATACAACCCATTACACTGATCTCACATTGCAATGTAATAAATAATTTGCACATCTACTGTCTTCACTAGAAAGATTTGAGGGTAGGCAACTATATTTTTTTTTATATGTATATGTACCCAACCTACAGTGTACTTGGCCTAAAGTAGGTACCTGATAAATATTGAGTGAATCAGTGACTGAACAAAAGTTGACATTGCATGTAAGTACATGCTAGAGCTGGGACTAGAACTTCAAACTCTTAGCTCAGTACTCTTTCCTTGGGAGCCCAAGATGTTTTTAGCTTACAGTCCTTTCACATTTTAAATGAATGAAAAGCCCAGCTTTACTGGAATAAAACTGGGTGGAATCGCATACTTTTTTGGCTCAGCAGAAGTAGTAAGTAGAAGTAGTGTTAAGACCATAATGCTGATATTCATCAAACCTCAGAAAACATACTGATCAATCAGGATGGCAGGATGATGTCTGTGGAAGTTAGAATGCACCAGGGAATGAGTAATGACTCACCTGATGAGTTACCTTACACAGAAAATGGATGGTCCTGGAGTATTTAGCTTAGGTCTGGATGTCACTCACCCTGAGATAACTGTTCTTTCCTCAGGGATTACCATATCTCTGAACCACAGGATATGGTTAAGGGAGGGGAGCTCAACTGTGGCCTAGAAATACAATTTAATCTGCAACTAAATCAGATACTAAAAGACTTTGTAATTATGTGTGCAATATGCTTAACCTAATATTGGCCGGCATAAAAGGCAGGGAAGGCAACAAGGAGCCCTGGGAGACAGCCATCATACCTTGGCCAGTACTTCCCCTCTCTGGAGTTAGAGCAGATCACAAAAGGTATGCCAGAAGGAGCAACCTTGGGGACTGATCTCATAGTAAGATGTTTTCAAGTGAAAACACTGAAGGCTAACATGGAGCAGAGTTCATATGAGCAAACTGCAGTGAGGACTGAAGCAAATGACAAACCCAACAGACATGAATTAGGAGGACATAAGATGCGAAATAGGAGGACACAAATTTCAGGATGCATAGAAGGTCAGGGAGTCCAGGAGCCCAGGAAAATGGTCAAGAAGTTGGCTATATCCTGGTCACTATTAGATGTAAATTCTGCAGGACAGGGATATTTTACTATTTTGTTTATGGTTTTACCTTCAACACCTGTCATACAAGGGTACATATTGTTTAATAAATGAGCTGAATGATCACCACCATTATCATCACTGCTACCAATTTGATCATTAATGATGTGCCTTGCACTTGCTAAGTCCTTTTCATATATTAACATATAATTGTATCAAGAATTCTATGAGGTAAATATTTTTATAACCTCTTTAAAGATAAGGAGCGGCACCTGGGTGCCTCAGTTGGTTGAGTGTCCGACTCTTGGCTTTGGCTCTGGTCATGATCTAGGGGTTGTGGGATCGAGCCCCTCGTCAGGCTCTACGCTCAGTGGGGGAGTCTGCTTGGGATTCTGTCTCTCTTCTCTCTTTGCCCCACCCAGAGTAAATAAATAAATCTCAAAAAAAATAAAGCTAAGGAAGTGAGGTTTGGAGGGATTTATTAATTCAATCAGGAGATATTTACTGACCACCCACAGTGTGCCAGGGAGTATGGTAGATGTTGGGATGTAGCAGTTTCCTGTCTTTATGGAGCTTGTATTCTTAGCAAGAGAGACAGGCTAATTAAACATATAACTACTTAACATAATTGTGATAAGTGCCACAAAAGAAATAATCTGGGTGCCATGTGAGTGTGTAACAGCAGGATCCAAGTAAGTCTGAGCAGTAAGGAAAGTTTTCTTGAGGATGCTACATGACTAAAACGTAAAGAATGATAGAATTTAAAAAGAGAGAGTATGTGCAGAGGCCCCGAAATGAGAACATATTTGAAGTTCCAGAGGTCCCAGAAGAAATTGGGAGGGAGAGGAGCAGTGGGGCTTGGATCAAGGGAGAGTATGCAGAGAAATATGGGGATGAGACTTGGGGAGAAGGTAGGGGATTGGACTTAACATTTTAGGTAACCACAGGTATTTCTAAACAATTTAGCCCTGGAGGAAAGTAGGATATAGGGCTTAACAAAGCTCAACTGTGGCCTAGAAATACAATCCAGCAGTTATGCTAGAAGGCCAGATATTTCTTTCTTTTCTTTCTTTTTTAAAAAATTGAGATATAATTCACATACCATAATATTTACCCTTTTAAGATGGACAATTCAGTGGTTTTTGCTCATCCCAGTTCTGGTCATCTTATGTAAATTAGATCATACGTATGTGAGGCCAAGTATTCCTTATGGGATTTGCCAAAGATCATACAACTATTAAAATGGAAGTTTTGATATTCAAACCCAGGTCTAAGTTCCATAAAGACTCAGTGCAAAGACAGACTCTGACAGTCAACCTATTAAACATATTAAGAAGAGACTTGGCCAAAGGGAAAACTATAAAGAAAAGCAATCTTGAAAGAACTTAGGAAAAGGTCAGCTAGAACACCACTAGCCAGCTGTGTGCTTTAGGCACATTAATTCACCTTTCCGAGCTTTGGTTTCCCCACAGTAAAATGGGGGTAGAAAAACCTACCTCACAGAATGGTTGTGAGGATTAAAGGAAATGATGTTTGGGTGCCTGGGTGGCTCAGTTGGTTAAGCGTCTGCCTTCAGCTCAGGTAATGATCCCAGGGTTCTGGGATCGAGTCCCGCATCGGGTTTTCTCTCTCCCTCTGCCTG